>NC_088928.1:49780000-49797500 GCF_038396675.1 Hydra vulgaris | reverse complement strand
CAAAAAATAAAAATTGTATTTATTTTATTTGTTTTTTTTTTATTTTAGTCAAAAGTTATTGTTTATTTAGATTTTTGTTTATTTTGTAAAAAATCTTAACCATAATCTTAATTTACATATTTACATATTTTCTTTTTAGTTAGCTTTTACATATTTTTTTTTTTAGTTGACTTGAAGTTTTCTTTTTATAAGTTTTATTGAATAAACATTTAAAAATAAATATTTTTCATAATTTGTATTTCTTTTTAAGAAATAAGCATAATATTTCAATTAATTTTTGAAGTTGAATAACAAAGTTATTGATGTTGTTTAACAGAAAACATAATGAGTTTTATAATATTCTACTTTAATCTTTCTGTTAATCACATTAAAAACATTGTTTAAGGTGATTAGCAAAATAATTTGATTAAATATATTGTTAAATTTGATAAACAAAACTTTTAAAGTTAATTACTTTTGTTGTTTTTGTGCTTTTTAATTTTCGAAATTTATTTAATTTTTTTTTAATGGTTTTCAAACTATTAGTTGAAAATTAAAAAAATGCAAAAATAATTTTTCTTCTTATATCAAGCAAAATAGAAACATGACATTACAGCATTCTTCTTTTCTGGTAACATTTTGCGTTCTTCTCAATATTTGTTCTTCCATATGTATTGTTATGATTAACAAATGGATTTACACTTATTATCACTTCCCGAATATTACATTAACTTGCATACATTTTATCATCACATCTTTGGGATTGAAAGTGTGCTCAATATTCAATCTGTTTAACCCACGATATGTTCCAATAAAGAGCATGCTTCCACTTTCAGTTGCGTTTTGTGGCTTTGTTGTTTTCACTAATTTAAGTTTAGAATACAACACTGTTGGTACTTATCAGCTGATTAAAGTCTTAACAACTCCATGCATAATGATTATTCACGTCATGTTTTATAAAAAAACGTACACTCTAAAGATCTTGTTGACCCTGGTATGTATTTTCCTTTAATTCATATTTTTTTGCTTTTTTTAATTCTGTATTGTCAGTGTCAACTAATTTTGTTGTTGTAGATATTACCTGATTTTTTAGTTTTAGTTTAGCAATGTGTGTCACTTTTCTATAGAGGCTGTCTACAAGAAATATATTTTATACTTTATTTGTAAATATCCATATAGATACCTATAACATTTGGTGTTTTTCTCAATTCATATTACGATGTCAAATTTAACTTATTTGGTGCATTAATTGCTGGTTTTGGTGTGATTATTACATCACTTTATCAAGTGGTAAAAGCTATTGTATTATATTAACATTTTATTTTTTAAATATGATTATATTTTGACTTGATAAAATTTTTACTTCTTTTAGTGGGTTGGTACTACTCAACAAGATTTAGGTATTGACTCAATGCAACTTTTAAGTTACCAGGTATGAAATATTTATTTAAGTGTCATTAAGTTTATTTAATAATTCCACAATAAATTTAGTTACATATAAATACAATGGTTAATTCTTTGTATTTGTATCTAATGAATAAAATGGATTTTCATGTTATGTAATCATCAAACAAACTCAGATATAAATTATTTTTTGAAAAACTACAAAAAGCTTGTAAATCTTGAAAGTATAAAAATAAAAATACTCAGTCCTAATGAAACAGGTGAATGCCTGGTAACGCATCTAGTTTCTGCACTTTTAATATACATGTTTAAATAAGAATATTATGAAAATGAGTCAAAACCAGTAGCGCAGTGATGAATGAGCCTAGAGGGAAATTGCCCCAGGCACCAAGAATTTATAAGGCTTCAAAAAATATCCTTGAGCTAACTTAAGGGGATTTTTATGGCTTTACAGAACATTAGGAACTGTGATAGCAATGTCTAATGTTCTATCATCATTGATATATATTAAATTGCCTATCGTCGATAGGTGATATGATAGGCTTCAAGTTATTACAATACAAAACAAACTGAGTTGCAAAAATTACATTTATTTCTGTTATAATTTCTTTACAAAATATAATTTATATTGTAAAATATATAGTAATATATAGTGTAGCTTTTTTTAAAAATAATAAATAGAAAATATAGAAAATAATCCTGGTATAAGTAAATACTCAAAAGTTTAATAATTGGTATTATGTTGTAAAGCTATGTTAACTTTTTTATATATATTTGTTCATTATAAACAAAAATAATAATGGAATAATCTACTTATTTTTGGTAGTCTTCTTAATAATGTAATAAGAAAAAGGCCTAAAGAAAGCAGAGTAAAGCCGCAAACGACTAGCACTGGAAGTGTGCATTTTATCGAAGCAAACTGGGGGGTTTGGACATATTATGCAAGCATGTAAAGAAATGTTTTCCAAAGAGATACAGAATATAACACAACCTGTCTAAGACTCTTTTAAAGCTGAGTCAAATTCTGTACAAGTTAGCAAACTCCTGGATGTCAAAGTAATCAATCTACATGTATTTAATGATGTGGGGTATTGGTCATAAGTTTTGGATGAGCTTTTAAAAACAGAAACTTATTTAAAAGAGTCCTTTCAAAATCCAGAATAAGGAGGGCCATTTGCAAAAATCAGCAGTAATCAATATACAATGATTATTTATAATCGTTTCTTATCCTGTGACTGGTTTTATAAAACTTTACTAAGCTATAAAATGGCAGGTAGATAATGGCTAAATTTTCATATTGAATCTGTTTTCTTTAGAAAATATTTAGAAATGAGACTACTTTATGGAATAAAACAAGTCATACAAAAAGTTTAAGGTCATGCTAAACCGAACTTAAGATACTTTACTTTAGCAAAAACAAAGTTTACCTTTGAGAGGCCATGGAGAAGATATTACCTATTGTAGGAGAGAGATATGACACTTTGCTACCTATGGTGTCGTATCTCTCTCCTGCAATACAGAATGAGCTTATAGCTGTGCTTGGTGATCACGTGCTTGGTGATCTGGATGATATTAGAAAGGCGAAATAATACACTATTATGTTTGATAGCATTGACCAGTTGTCTCAAGTTATCAGATATGTAAATATAATATTTGAGATATTTAAAATATTGAAGTGACAACATTAGAGACATCAATTTTATTGAGTTAAATGGAAAAACAGTAGAAGTAAGGGCATATAAATGGGGTCCAAAAATGAATCTTGGCAATCAATCCCAATGCTCATTTTATATCATGAAATAAACATTCACTAAATGTTGTGGTTGTGCATACACAAGGTAGTGGACACAGTCAGTAACTTTTTTTGACACAGTAGAAGAAATTTAAACCTACCTTTCAGCCTCAACTCATAGATAGGATGTTTTAAAGAGTTGTGCCAATTAATGTATAAGGCTCCGAGCATCTGCAGTTTTACTCCCCCCCTCCTTATGATAAAGAATTTTATGCTGATTAAGAATTGTATAAAACCATAGGTCTAAAAATCAACAGAAAGTGCTTTAATTTGGTGTTAAAGTTTAAAAAATTACACTAAAAAAATGCTAATGTTTGCCATTTTTTAAAAACGTTTTACATCAAAGTTTACATTTTACAATCAATCGTTTAGAAAATCTTTTTTTAATTATGCAACCCAGTTTTTATTGCCATCAAAATTAAATAATAATTAAATTAAATGTTTTAATAAATATATTTATATATTTTAATTAATATTTTGAAAATTAATTTAAGATATTGTTTTTAAATGTACATAAATCGACTGACAAATAGGGATTGGCACAATTAAATGTACATGGTTTGGGACTGGGTTAGGGTTTAGGCCAGAGATAAATCAGAAAATGATGCGCTTAGCATTTTTTAACAGTTTTGCTTTAAATTGTTGATAGAATCCAGCAGGGATGTGGAGTCCCAAAATGGAAGCTGGCTTTATATCTCTACTTTTTCCAAGTCTGTAGTGTCCAGAAGCTCTAAACATGTTTATTGACTTATTATCTGCTATAATAAAAAAATTCACGAGATTTAATGGCTTGAAATTTATTGTTTTTAAGCCTGGAGTCCTGGAGTCCCAGAGTCTTTGCCATCATTATAGCTAAGGACTCTGGGTTCAAAAAACGATTGTTCCTCTAACCTAAAAATCTTACTTTTTTTCCTATTAGTAGTCCATAAACTTATTTATATTTTTAGAGCTCCTTTATACCAAAAACTAGGATAAAGTAATCTTTTGCGACTTTCAAATCCGGAGTCCTTTTTGGGACTCCGCATCCCTGGAAACCAGGCTTTTTTAAATTTATTTTTGAAAAGGATTTTAATTATAACCAAGTATGAAAAAATGACAAATATTAGCGTTTTTTAACAGATTTAACACTGTTCATGCTCTTAATTTACATCTAAATGATATAAATCAAGAATCTAATCTCTTCAAGAGTATCTAAATGATACCCTTGAAGAGCATGAGAGTATTGAAACAAAAAATGGTGTTGGAAATTGCATATTACGTGTAATGACGTATCCCTTAGCCGAAGAAAGAAAATGCCAGTTAGCCGAAGAAAGAAAATGCCAGGTAAAAAAACCAGAGATGCTGGCTTATGTTTTGTTGATGAAGTCATCTCAAGTCAATGCTTATCTTAAGTTGCAAGAACTTGAAAAAACTTTTTTATTTCCTTAAAAAATTTTAGTATGGTTGAGTGAGGAAAATAATGAATTCATCATACCCCAGATTGGGGTATGATGAATTCATCATTTGCAAAACTTACAAAAACAAGAAAAGAGAAAATGTGTTAACTCTTAATCACTTTACCTATGCCCTAAAACTTAAATAGGTGCACGTTTTATAATAAGAGTATATTCATATGTTAAATTATTTGGTAGATATCTCAATATCTGAAAGTACCACGTGATTTTCAGTATTTGTATATGTTAATATACAAAACAAATATAATTACAGTGTAGCACAACATTGTTTTTTCTTTTATTATGAAAATTTCCAATACAATCCTTCTTACTAATTTGCAGAAATCTGAACTAAAAGTTGATACAATTTTTTTACTTTGTTTTCTGTGCAACATACGTTAACACTGAAAACAAAGTAAAAAAATTGTATCAACTCAAAACTTTTTTTATTCTTCAGACTAACAGCTTTCATACAAAATAGCTGAAAATTTACAGTTTAAATATTTTACTTACAGTTTAAATAGGCAAGTATTTGATAAAATTTACAGTTTAAATACTTTACTTACAGTTTAAATAGGCAAGTATTTGATAAAGTTTACAGTTTAAATACTTTACTTACAGTTTAAATACTTTACTTACAGTTTAAATAGGCAAGTATTTGATAAAGTTTACAGTTTAAATACTTTACTTACAGTTTAAATAGGCAAGTATTTGATAAAGTTGTTGTGCATGTAACGTAAGCTAAAAAATGGAATTGCCCAATAATTTTAATTGAAAAATTAAAATTATTGTGTTTAGATGAAATTTTTTTTTATTCTGAAATTTCATTTTGTTGATTCTTTATGCCAGGTGTAATAAAAGTTTTAATTGTAATAATAAATGTTTTTTTAGTCATAAAAAGATAGAAAAACAACTCGCAAAAAAATAAACCTAGCATTTTTTTTAAAATGATTTTTTATATTTAATTTTTATATAATAAGTTAGTAATTAATTAAATAATAAATAAAAAACAATATTCAAATGTTAAAATATAATTAATCATTCTAATAAATAACAATATATAAAAAACTGTTATGCATCATATTGTTGTTTTATAAAAACAAATGATCTTAGTTATATTATTATAAAAATATATTATTGTATAATTATTATAAAAGTTATATTATTATTATATTATTTATATTATTATAATAGTTCTATTAGTATATTATTATAAAAGTTATATTATTATAAAAGTTCATTCATTTCTCTTCTTCTTTGTAAATGAAGATGTCATCATATATAAAAATTACTACAGCCACTTTATTAACAAGAAGGAGAGTGACAAATCATTTAAAAACACTTTGGTAATTAAACTTCAAATAGTTGGATACTTTTAAGGTTGAGATGGTTTTTCGAAGTTTTTCCAAGTTACACTTCAGTTTTTATCTTTCGCTCAGAGTTGATAGTGTTCGTTCTACTTAGTGAGTTTTTGTTATTATGTTTTTGTTTTGGTTTTGTTTCTCGATTCTAATTCAGACTTTATTCTTTTATTCTCCAGTTTTATCAGTTGTATAATTGGATTTTTGTTGAGTTTATTCCAAATATAGTCAAGCCAATAATTTGCAAGCAATGAAAAAATTGGCAGAAATACCACCTTCACAACCATCATGCTTCTTTATTCAAGCATCTCGATGTTTGCTTCTTTTTTCTTTGTAAATTAAATTAAATTTTAAAAATTTAATCGTGATATCTCTAAGCAATGAAGATATAGTGACAATTATATTGAAATCTTTTTTTAAATGAACCAAAGAGTTCATTTAAAAAAAGTTCTTTTCTTTTACATTTGTTTTTTAACTGTTTAAACTAAAGTTTTAACTATTACTATCGCTTCCGTTCAATTTACTATCATACTCTTTTATGAACTCGTAATTGATTTTATATTCTTTTCGGAAATAAGGAGAAAATATATGTTATGTTATTGTGATATGTAAGTTAAAATTTGAGGTAATCTATTTTCTCATTTCTAAGAGACTTGGTACAAATAAATTTTTTAAGATTCTGGTACATATACTTCTTAAATATTTCTTCTTATATAATAAAGGTGTGTATAAAAAAAAAGCGTTATATGACTTAAAAAAAAAAGAAGTCTTTTTTACTTTTTTTTATGAATAGAACCAATAGAAGGGTATTAAATGTAGTATTATTTATATATCAGGTTTGTTGCTGTAAAATATATTTAAATGTATTAAATATAGTGCAAGTATAAAACAAAAATAAAATATAAAGAAATTATACAGTATTACTTTTATCATACAAAAGGAATACATATAGTTATAAATTATTTATAAATATTTATTTTAAATAAATTAGCCCAAAATATCTTCAATTTCAAAATTAAACGCAGTTTCTTCACTTTTACTTGATCAGGTGTTTCCCATTCACTTTCACTGCTTAAACTATCATAAACTTGAATAACTTGATAACCTGAATAACTTTGATAACTCAATTTATACTATAAAAATCAATTAGCAGTCTGTTGATTTTAAATGAAATATTCGATTTTTAATAACAAGTTATATATTAGCATATTAAATAAACTGCCGCAATCAAAAAAAACCAGGAAGTTAACGTGGAAGTATACAGGGAAATATGCACTACTTCAAACAACATTAAAGTTTGGCAAACTAGTTTATCAATCAATTAAGCAAAATGTGTGATTATACAAAAAAGAAATTGTCTTTATTATCTAACATTTCTAATCGTATAAGTTTACAAATTTCCAAAGAATACTGAAAACTCGGACTATTATGTTAAATTCTTTTGCAACACATGCATATTTTGCCTGCTTTTCAACATACTAATTGTTTATATTTTAACATAACACAGATAATTCTTTTAACATAACACAAATAATATGGAACAGTTATAGCTGTTTGAAATAACTTGTTCAATTTTTATTTTTTATTTTTACATCGAAATATTCAAAAATTATTTTTTCATAATTTTTTTTAAGATATCCTGAATTTGAGAAGCTTTTAAAAAGAATAACTAAATAAAAACCTAAAAAATATATAATTTTATTTTTACAGAAAATTGATATTTTGCACAGGCTTTATTTTGCCTAGTAAACGACCGGGGCTATGGCCAGGGCCTGGTTTGATAACACATAGCCGCGACTGGGGTTGAGTTTATGATCAGTGCTGCATTATTATTGATAGATCCTATAAAAATGTTATTTTTAAATAAAATTTATGATATGAGTATTAATACTTTTATAGGATCTATCAATATAAATGCAACCCCAGTCATAAACCCGGCCGGGGCTGCATTAAAATTGATAGATCCTATAAAATATTGTTTTTAAATAATATTCATATCATAAATTTTAATTAAAGATAACATTTTTATAGGATCTATCAATATTAATGCAGCACGGATCATAAACTCATCCCTGGTCATGGCTATGTGTTATCAAACCTGGCTGAATATATATATATATATATATATATATATATATATATATATATATATATATATATATATATATATATATATATATATATATATATATATATATATATATATATATATATATATATATATATATATATATATAGTCTTTAAAAGTTGTTTTCTTGTTATACGACACAATGGTATTAAAATTCAATTAATATGGCTGCATATAAACTTTTTGGAAAAAATGTTTGTTTTTATTTTAATATATATTATTCAATATTTCGCTGATCACTGATTTCACTGATTGTGATCAGCATTATCAGGTATAATAAAAAATGTTACAAAGAAAATTGTTATAATAAAAACAGACCGTTAAAAAGATAGCATTAAAAAGAGCACGATAAAATACAAAATAGGGTTAAATGTTGAGGTCAGATAGTCTAATAAAAAATGGCCCCCAAGCTTTTGTTGTGACTTTATTACAATCATCCCTATTAAGAACATTTTCACTATTTCCCAACTCTTGTCGAACTTTGGCCTTGTTTATTTTAAGGGATTCTCGATTTTTCTGGATATGATTCTCTGGAGCAACCGATATGGTTTTTGGGTTTAACTAGTCAAACGTACCTTGACATGATTTGGAATGTTCAGTAGCACCAGAATTGGCCCATTTTCCTTTTTTACTATTTTTCTGGTGCTCAATACAATAAATTTTCTCTTTGGTTTCACCATGTATAGAGAGTTGCATTAACATTTTATTTGGTAGATGCCTGGGTTTGTATTTATAGGAAGTTTTGTTTTATTGTTACAGAATATATTGTTTAAATTTGGAGTTGCTGTAAGTATAACTTTTATGTTTTGTTTTTTAAATTCTTTTCTAAGTTTGAGGCCAACAACTGGTAACCATGGTAGCTTTATAAATGGTCTCTGACGATATTAGTTTAATTGTTCTTGTCGTGACTGTTTTAAACAATTATTTTTATTAAAAAATCAATTTCTTGTTGGAGGTATTTTTGAGAACATATTCTTTTTGCACGGTATAAAAACCCTTTGAATATGCCAGTGGTAATATTAGGATTAATATTTGAATTTGGTTCAAGTTTTGTTATTGCTTCTTTTTGATGTATTTAAAATTCATAAGCAAAATCCTGCTATAACTGTTGAACTCGAAAAGCACCAAAAACAACTTAATTTTCTAGATATTAATACTACAAACAAAATGCATGGAGCTTATGAATTTCAAATACATCAAAAAGAAGCAATCAGTACATCACTTTCTATTACTTAAAATAAACCTAGGCTGCAGTGTTTGCATGTTCCACACCCTGGCTTCTTCTAGGTATCTTCAGTGGTGATGGTTCCTGTTTCCAGTGTTTCTTTAAAATCTGTAATCCCTGCTTGTAGGGTTTCAGTATTTGTGACAACTTACTATAGTCTACCTTGTTTTAAAATTGATCAGCAAACCAATACTTTGCCCAATCATAAAAAATAAATCTGCAGATTTTATGTAATGTTGGCTTGTTTTAGGTATAAGAACAAAAGCAAGAAGGCTCTTGAATTCCAACGTGTACTACTAATATTAAAAATTTTTGAAAGTTAACAGGAGGAATTTATCCTTTTTCTTCATAGAACTTAAGCACAAGTGTCAAATAATGCAAGATTTCATATCATCTCTCCAGCCTGACTTCGTATCTGTATTGACATGCCTGACTTCATATCTGTATTGACAATCTTATCTGTTCACAAATTTTGCTTGCAATTCCTCACAACTGTTCATCAACTGAGATACAAAAGGATATTCAATGTTTGGGGGCTTAGTGCTTCCTTCAATTTCCTCATCCATAACCACACATAGAATCCTATCAAGCTCGTGATGCTGGCATGAAATAAATGACGGTTTGTCAAATCCCTTTGCTGAAAACATTCACTTAAAAACTCCGACTTGACTAGGTGTTGGAATGTTAACATCATTGAGTGCCAATTGCTTGCAAATTTTAGCAGTTTTTCTTGTTGATACTGTTGTTGATTTCACAAAGTTTATGGTAACTTTACTCTTATTATGTTTCCTTTTACTTTCCATCATCATCATCATCATCATCATCATCATCATCATCATCATCATCATCATCATCATCATCATCATCATCATCATCATCATCATCATCATCATCATCATCATCATCATCATCATCATCATCATCATCATCATCATCATCATCATCATCATCATCATCATCATCATCGTTTTCATATTCACTTTCTATAACTTCAGACTTATCCGAATCCTTATCATAATCATTAGGTGAGAGAAACTGATGTAGATGGTTTTCCTGGTAATTTTCTTCTCTTGGAAGGATGAATTGTTTCCTTGCCTGCTTCTTTACAGGTAGCATAACCAAATTTTCCTTGACTTTCTACTCATAGATAAAAGAGTTGTTTATCTGCAGCTGACAACCATACTCCATTAGCTTTTGTGATATCAAACAGTTTGTCTAATGCGTCATATTTTCCTTATTTAACACATTTTATTGTTTTTAACACTCATTAATGTTTTTAACACAATGAAAGTTTCGCTTGTATTACTTGATTGGATACATAAGGAAAATTTAGTTTATTCTTTCATAAACTGGTATCACCTAACTACTTGCCTTTTGAGTAGTATTCTGCATTTTTCTTCGAATGAAGATTCTTGTGAAGGCACAGCAGCCCTTCTTTTATGTGACTGCTGAAATGTTATAAAATATTTGGCCCTAATGTTCTTGTTTTTCTCTACAGTGCTGAAAGTTTTTTTGTGTGACATTGTATAACATGTATAAAGTTATATTAGTTCTAAAGATTAAAATCAAAAAGTAAATAGAGATATACTGATTGCTTTCACTGTTTTATGTAATTTATGTAAATTATGTAATGCATTTATTTTTACATATTTCAGTAAAGCAGATGCAGTCCAGTAAACAGTATTTAATAAACATCAAATAATAGCTGCCTAATTAATTTCTAGTGATGTTATGGACTTTGACTAAATTGAATAAAAGTCGATTAGTTGAAAAACGAAAATAGTCGACTTTGAAAAATGAAATAGTCGATTTAATCGACTAATGATTTCCTACTAATCAATTAAAAGTCGATTTAGTTAAGTAAAAATTTTAAAATCCTTATATCTTTTCATTTGATTTAACTTTTAAATCTTTAGTTTTTGTTTGTTCATCTAATAATAGTATGTACTATTATAACTATTACCTTGTTTTTTGTTTACTCATTTAAAGTTTTATCTAATTTATAGCATGTTAGCTTTATTTATGCTATTCCGCGGCGCTCTGTGATAAGACTGTAAGGACTTCTGGGAGCATCTTAAAACAAAACTAAAAAAACAAAAAACTGTAGGGGAAGTTTACCTAGGGCTGGATATTTCAATGCCCAAATTCAAGGATATGATCACATATCTATACTAATTACTTTGTATTAGTTTAAGTTATTAGTATAAATATATTGAATTTTTAAAACTTTCTACATGACGGACTTTTATAAACTATAAAAGTCCGTCATGTAGAAAGTTTTAAAAATTAGTAGCCATAGCTACAATTAGCTTTTTTTAATTGTATTTAAGGCCACTAGCTATTGTACCTAGGGACACTCTCTGAAAATTAGGTTTAACTCCATAATAAATTGACAACAAAGATACGCACATAAATTTGATAAAAAATTTATTTAATTTTAGATTGTTTTCAAAAAGTTTATGAAGTGTTACTTAATTGCAACACTTAAACAAATAACAAAATTGACTAATAGTTCTGAGCAAAATTGATAAATAAATCTACGTGTAAAATGGTAGTCCCAAAACAACACAAGAAAAAAATTTTGCACCAATCAAAATTCCACTATCTATCTCGTTATCATGCAAATTCTTTACGCACATATGGCCCTACATACAAGCAAACTATATGGCACTAGGTACAAGAAATGATAAAAATGTCATCTATTAACAAACCCCGAATGAAAGGAAACTTATTGAACATCACATTTAGTTCTTAAGTAACAAACAATATAATATACAAGAACTTAAAGAAAAGCATTTCCTCCAGGATTGTAAAACAATCTAAGATAACAGCTGCAAAAACTTACTTTAGACTGTCAAAAAGTTTTTTCGAATTATAACTTGCCATAGCAACACTCTCTGAGAATTAAAATAGGAAAAATTTTTTTATAACTAATCACCTCGCTGAGAAGCAATACTTATAACTTTATAGTTTTCAAACAAATTGGGGTGGCCCTATTTACACAAACTTTCTCTACCTATTAAACTTTTGGTTATGTATTTCAGTTTTTTTTTCTCAATGATTTTGATTTTCATAAATTTAATCCGCTCCATGCTGACTCAGGGCCCTGGGGCAAAATTAAGCTCCAAAATCTAAATGTTTAGATTACATTTTAATATATGTATTTGATATATAGCAGTATTTAAGGTAGTCCCTAAATCATTAGGGTCTGGGAATAAATTGTTCCGTTGTCGGAGCGGCCCTTCTTATTGTTTTGCTCTAATAATATTTCAATGATATGATGTTAAAAAATAGAAAGCAAATATAAGTTATTCTATTAATTTTATTATAATTTATTTCCAAAAAATAAATTATTCCATTATTTCTAAAATCGACTTTAAGTTGACTTAGTCAATTTCAAAGTTGTATTAGTCAATTTAGTTAATAGTCGAACTATTTAATAGTCATAACAACACTATTAATTTGTCAGTCTCAATTAAAAGGTTATTTTTGCCTCTATATCACTTTCTTAATAGTTGCAATTAGTCATTCAACAAAAACAACAAAACTAGTGCAGAAATTGCTTATATAGTCACAGTTAGTAGTTCCAGAACAATTTCTAGCGTGTTTTACATCATCCTACACAAATCTAGAACTACCTACAAAAATTCAATGGCTGGCTGCATTTTATAAAGTCACAACGTTACCATAGCTACAATTTCTAAGCAGTCGTGGCGCAGAAACAAAGGATCCGTGGTTCGAACCACACCTCTGGGCAAGTTTTGCAACATGTCGACACTGAGATACAGTTTCATTCTTTTTGTTTAGTTAATTTGTTTCACTATGTGATAAAATTACATATTTTTCATAGAGACAGAGGTGGCATATTTTTGTTGTAAGATTATAGGGTCTGCAACGTTTAATTATTCTCCACGTTAAGATAGGTTTTATGTTTTGATCTTTCAAGCTCCATACTTCCTTTGAAAGTTCAGTGTCGTTTCTGTATTTAACTAAAGCTTTCTAAATTAAATTGCTCTATTATGTGATAATATTGAGCACTGTCATACGAACAAGAGTTTTTTTATTTTACACCGCAATACTAACCTCACTTATATTTGCTCCACAAAGTTGAGCACTCTACTCAAGTCGTCAAAACGATGGAAAAAATAAACTTGAATTACTCTACAAAAAATATACCAATACCAACAGAAAGAGACTTTAAGTTAAAATTAATAAACAAGACAGAGGTACTCTTAAAAAAGATGAGATGGAAAGCATTATTTCTTATTTATAAAGGTCCAACAAACAAAGACGATCTGAGTTATACAAACTACGTTATTAAATCTGCAATGTGTCCGCCGCAAATAAAAGAAATGTCTATATTTGAAAGAGACCTTATTAAACTAATTAAAGCAGTAAAGTTCCGTGATGTAAGTAACACTTTTCAAAACAATATAAAAAAAGATATTAAAGCTATACATTTATCAAACAAAACCCTAACACAAGCTGACAAAACATCCAATATGTACAAACTATCAAAAGAGCAATATAACAAACTTTTAACAAATGCTATCACCACCACATACAAAAAGGCTAACCCAAAATTAAAAGATAAAATTATTAAAGAAGGAAAAAATATTTTATCCAACCACGCGGTATACCGAAAAATTGAAGTAAACGGATCGTCCGAATGTTTCTTCACTTTAAAAGATCACAAAGAAAACTTTGATAACAACCCATCTGTATGTCTTTTGAACCCTTCAAAAAATGAGGTAGGAAGAATTACTAAGATAGAATTATCTAAAATTAATTGCGAACTTAAAAGTAAGCTTTATTTAAATCAATGGCAAAGTACAAAAAATGTAATCAATTGGTTTAAAAAAATCGTCAGTAAACATTTACACAAGTTTCTAGTTTTTGATGTAAACGATTTTTATCCGTCAATAAACCAAAACACTTTAAACAATGCTTTGATTTTTGCTGAACATCATGTCATTATAAAAAGCAAAGATAAAGCAATAATAAAACATGCAAGAAAATCCCTAATTTTCAATAACAAGACGGCGTGGATAAAAAAAAAAAAAAAAGAAGAGGAGGATTGTTCGATGTCACAATGGGGGGCATTTGATGGTGCTGAAGTGTGCGAGATAGTTAGGATTTTTTTACTATTTCAAATTCCCAGCATTATAATAAGGAAGATTTCAGATTATATCGTGATGACGGCCTTGCCGTATTTAAAAACAAAAACGGTCAGCAAATGGACAAAATTAAAAAACATATAACAAGTATCTTTAAAAGTAACGATCTACTCATCACCATCCAAGCTAATATAAAAATTGTAAACTATCTTGATGTTACGTTAAATCTAGATAACAACTCATTCCAACCATACTGCAAACCTGACAACCAACTAAGGTATATCCACACTAACTCTAACCACCCTCAGAGCATAATTAAAGCCCTTGCAATATTGAACAAATATTATCTTCCATGTCATTAAACAAAACTACTTTCATGAATTCTACTCCACAATATGAAGAAGCTCTTAAAAAATCAGGACATAACCCAAAGCTTACCTACCAACCACAACAAATCCAAGCACAAAAAAAACATCGCAAATGAAATATAATTTGGTACAACCCTCCGTACAGTGTAAATGTCCAAACAAAAATAGGTAACCGTTTTCTGGCTCTTATAGATTTTCATTTTCCACCAGGCCACAAGCTTCATAAAATATTTAATCGAAATTCTATCAAGATTAGTTACAGCTGCATGCCTAACCTGAAATCAATAATCAACTCACACAATCATAAAATATTGCACAACAACAAGCAAATAGAAACCAAGCAATGTAACTGTGTAAATAAATCAATTTGTCCATTAAACAAACAGTGTTTGTCCAACAATATTGTTTACCAAGCTACAATTAGTAATGAAGGTAACAAAAGATTATATTTTGGTATTAGCTACACATCATTTAAATTAAGATACGCTAATCATCTAAAATCCTTTGCTTCAGTTAAATATAGAAACAACACTGAACTTTCAAAAGAAGTATGGAGCTTGAAAGATCAAAACATAAAACATTTCTTAACATGGAGAATAATTAAACGTTGCAGACCCTATAATCTTACAACAAAAATATGCCACCTCTGTCTCTATGAAAAATATGTAATTTTATCACATAGTGGAACAAATTTACTAAACAAAAAGAATGAAATTGTATCTCAGTGTCAACATTCAAAGAAATTCTTGCTCTCTTTATTTGACACAAGAGACTAGTAAACTATAATGGCTTCTTGTTTTGTTTTTACTCAGATTTGTTTATCACGTCTGAATCCGTTCTATGGTATTTAATTTAAAGTTTTTTAAACAGTTTTTTGACGTTTTTTGTTTGTATTCATGGCTGATGATTGCCTTAGGGCATGCAACTTTAAGTCCTGCTATTAAGTTGTTTTTATTCATTTAATTAGATAAAGTATATAAACTATCATTACTACCTATGCGGCATTTAAGAATGAGGAGCAATAAAAAAAAACTTTCAAGTGGGAATAAATAAGCACAATTTATTTTTGAGGTGCAAAACCACACACATGTGAAACCATTTGAAAAAAAATGTTACAGTGTAAAAATGAAGTGCAACTTAATTTTTTTATATTGTAACATCAAAATTTGTAATTTGTATTAAATAAAATTAATAATTTTATGGCAAGCTTTATTTATTATTAGTTTCAATTTAGACATTGACCATTATATAATTCCAAACAAAATTTAACAAGTAACCCATTTAAACTATATAATGATAAAATCAATATAATTAAACAGCATGATTAAATAATATGAAAATTATAAATAAACTTAATAAATAAATAGCATAATTAAATCATATCAAAATGTTTTTTTTTAAATAATAACATATTTTTTGTGTAATATACAAATACGATATCATTTTTCTTTGTCATTTATTCATAAGTGTTTCATCATCAATCGGGACAGAAACAAGTGTTATCATAATGGGTTTTTCACATTTATAAGCTAAGTCAATGTACAAACAATTGATATTTTGTCAATTGGTAATTTTTCTGGTAAATGGCCATTGATCTTTATCCCTAATCTAGATCCATTGATCTAGATTAGTGTGTCTTGTCACATCTTGAGTCTGTTTTTGTTGTTCTGAGGAAATGCATTTGAAGTTTTAAATTTATCACTTTGTTTAGTTCTTTGTATTAAAACTAATTGTTTTCATTTTGTTTATAGTAAATGCTATTATTTTTCATAATATAAAAAAAAAAAAAAAATTTTATAAAGTTTATGCAAATTATTAACAAGGCAAATGGCCTTTCATAAAAATTCATAAAAATTGAAATTTCTACAAATTAACTATCCTAAGTTAATGTCACTATTTAGTTGTTATTTAATTTTTTTATTATTATGTTAATTAATTAGCACTAATAATAGGGTGTCCCAAAAAACAGTATTTTTGAGAAATGTATGATACTTCCCCCCCCCCCTACTTTAATGATTCTATATGATAAAAAACACAGTTTTTTAAAATTTTTAGGGGTCCCTCAAGACCCTTAAACATATAACAAGTTCCTCATAAAATTAAAAAAAAGTATTTAAAAATGTATCATGTTTGGTCTTACATATAGCGAAATCATATGAAAATTTCAAAAATGTCAACTATATTATATAAAAGTAAATATATTAGATTTAACAGCATAAAAAATGAAATTTATGAACTAAAAAATGAAAAAGTGTATTTTTTCCAATTTTTTTTTAATAATTTTTTTTAACTATCATTTTTGAAATTTTCATATGATTTTGCTTCATTTGAGACCCATCATTATAATCTTTTGAAGAATTTTTTTTTTTTTTGATAGTATTAGGAACTCATTACATGTTCAAAAGTCTTAAACATATGAGTTTTTTATTCAAAAATTTATTAAAACCAGTGTTTTTTTTATCATATAGAACACATAAAGGGGGTGGCGGCATATATTTTTCAAAAATATTGTTTTTTGGGACACCCTAACTAATAACAAAACTTATAAACTAAAAGTGGAAACTTTTAAACTTCAAATGCAGGCATTTCTGGTGGCAAAAAGTTTTTATAAAAAGCTTAAAGCACTATACCAGAAAATATTTCCAAAGTATTTAATTAAAAAAAAAACGTATTTTCCTTACCAAAATGTTTT
>NC_088928.1:49685000-49775000 GCF_038396675.1 Hydra vulgaris | reverse complement strand
AAAGTTCATCAAGTTATGACTGGAAATATATTATATATATATTCCCAATTTTGATATTTTGATCAAAACAGAATTATGCCAGAAATCCAGTGTAAAATGTTAGTTATTCCATAGTTTTATATACAAACAAAAAAACAACATTATAAAAAAACTGTCTGTGCCAATTAAGTGTGGAAGTATGCTAAACTTAATTATTTTAGTTCAAAATTAAAAGAGTTATTTGTTATTTTGTAAAAAAAAATTCAGATATTTTAACAACTTCTTTACATTTTACTCCAGGCTCCTTTATCAGCAGGTTTGCTGTTGTTCATCATTCCATTTTTCGAACCATTGAGTGGTGAAGGAAGTTTATTTCATATGTGGTCTATGCAAACTTGGGTAAGTATATATTACAAGTAAGAAAGTTTAGTTTACTTTACAAAATTTTTGATGATTTAATTATTCAACTATGCAATAATTATGCAAAATAAAAGCAATATAAGTTTGTTATAACTTTAATTTTGAATGTAATTTTTCTAAAAATCTTCTAGAATCTTTTATCAGCACTGTTCCTCAAAAATAACTTGTGACATGAATTAGGAAGTGACCGGGGCCCGGCTTTGGCCTTGGTCAAATATAGTGTTTTTTTTAAACCCGACCCCAGCTAAACAATAATTCTAGTAGGGGTTATTAGCTGGGGCTAGGATATTATATATATATATATATATATATATATATATATATATATATATATATATATATATATATATATTTATATTTATATATATATATATATATATATATATATATATATATATATATAAATTCTCTTTTATTATAGTTAATCAGTGGTCTAAATGTGGTCTGGACCCCTCCCCCCCCCACTCACTAAGGTGAGGGGGGGGGGGGAGGGTTTAAGGTAGCACCAATCAAAGGAGAAAGGGGGCAACCAATTTACAAAGGTGCAAGCATTCATTTTCTAACATAAATAATACATGATTCATTTTCTAATGAATATACAGTTAAGGCCATTAGATCTTTATTGCATTTTTTCTTGCTTTTACCATAAGATTCGAGTTTGGATAGTGACTATCAAAAATGTGTGCCAGATTTTCCCGCAAATATACAATGTTATGGTCTTAAAAGAGAATTAATAAAAGTTAATTAAATTACTAAAAGTAAATTGCCCCTCTCCCCCTCCTTTGATTGGTGCCAACCCTAATCCCCTCCCCCCCTCATCCTCACCTTAGTGAGTGTTGGGGGGGGGGGGGTCCAGACCACTGATTACCTATAATAAAATAGAATTTAAAGAAATAATGGTTTCATTTTGAAATTAATTTAGATATTTAGATATTAGGTATCTAAATATCTAAATTAACTTAGAGACCTTCATTTGAACCATAATGAAGGTCTCTAAAAAGTTTCTGCCCCCTTTATTTTTGCCCCTATCTACTATATAGACCAGATCAAGGAGAGGACCACCAATCATATCTTTCTTTTTATTAAGAAATGACTTATAATTAGTTGCACCCTTCACATAGGCCAGTTGGCAGATTAGAAGGGCACTGGTTTCTAGTAACACATTCAACTGTTGATAATTGAAAAATAGGGTTATTTATAAATGTTGGCATTTTTTGGGTGGATTTGACAAGTTTATAATGTTTGCATTTTCAGATAGTTGGGTCTAATGGTCTTATGCTGTTAATCTTAGATCAAAACAAAGTGTTAGAAAAATTTACAAGCACCTCAAAATGGCTAAAAATTGGACGTTTTAGGCGAGTGGACATTTTGCTTTTAGATATATTTGCCTATATTTTGCCTATTTATTGCAGACAGTAGTAGCTAATCAGAAAACTTATCTGTAAAGACTTGTGGATGAATAGAATAATGCTACAGTTAGTTTCATTTTGGCATATTTTAGCAATTTTAGAATTTTTTCCAAAGTTGAGGAGGTTGTAATTTTTTTCTAATTTAACAAAAGTTAATATAAACCACTTTTTTAAAGAGAGAACTATCCATAAAAAAGTTCTTGAAAAATGAGACAATCAATCAATCAATCAATCATATATATTCTGAAAATAAATTTTCACGGCTATTTACAAATAGTATTGAAATACTAATCTCAAGTAAATACCTTAAAAAAATAGTTTACTTATATACAATTAATCTTTGTAATAATAATAATAATAATATTAATAATAGTAATAACAATAATAACAATAATAACAATAACAATAATAGTAATAATAATAATAAAGTAATTATAATAATTTAAATAAATCTGTATTGCTTTTCATACAGCAATCGTTTTTACTTACAAAGTTACAGTTACAAACAGTAATAAACTGACAAAACGTAACAACTTACGATGACATAAAAACGACTACTGCTAAAAAAATTATAAAGATTTAGTAAATATATTAATATAATCATAGTTGTTATAATATAATAATCAAAATATATTGCAAATATTATGACCAAATAAATAAATACAACATAAACAGAAAAACACTGAGAAAATCAAAACAAAACAAAAGTTACAACAAACATTAAAAACAAAACAAAAAATTACCTTTGGCAAAAAAAAAAACAACAAAAAAAAAGGATTAAAAAAAATAATAATACACGGTAGAATAAAACATATGTAATAAATGGCTAAAATGAAAATAAAAACAAATAATATGTAACTGTATAAAAAAAAAGTTTATATATCATTAAAAATAAATAATAATTAAAAATAAATAAAAGACTAACAAAAAATAATAAGTAAAACTATATACGCTAAAAAACTGAAGAAAAATAAATACATAATAAAAGACACTTGTTGAAAGTGAGAAAAAAGTTATAAAGCTCTAAAGTAGTCTTTTTTGACCATTTGTAAATCGAGGGGGGCCACTGTGTCATGTTTCTAAGGCTATAATTTCTGAACCATTGTACCTGGAAGTCTGAAATTTCAAATATAACTTACCTAAATGATGCGCATAACAATATGTAAAAATCAGGAAAATGAGAGATGGTGACCCACAAAGTTTTCTTCAAATTGGTTGAAATATAATGATTTGACCCATATATATATATATATATTTATTATATATTTATATATATAATTATATATATATATATATATATATATATATATATATATATATATATATATGTATATATATATATATATATATATATATATATATATATATATATATATATATATATATATATATATATATATATATATATATACACATATATATATATATACCAAATAATGCTAATTTAGTTTCTTTATATAAAAGTGCTGCATTTTTTCAATTTAGAGAAATAACTATGTAACTGTTTAGAGACAAAGTTCTTCAAGTTTTATTCATCACAAAGCTCATTATTTGTACACAAAAATTAATAAATTAATCAAAAGTATTAAAAAAAGTTGATTTCCTTCTGGACAAAACAAGTGCAACTCGACAAAATGTTGACCAAGCTGTATTTTGCTATCTATATTTTGTGGCGAATCCTTTGTTGTCGATCACAGCCTTGCATCTTCGAGGCATAGATTCGATCAGGTGGTCAATGAAACTTTGTGGAATCGCTGCCCAGGCCTTTTGGATTTGTTCAAACAGTTGATCCTTATTACGAACACCTTCATGATTAGTTCTGTTTGACGATCTCCCACAGGTTCTCGATAGGGTTGAGATCCGGAGATTGAGGCGGCCAATCCATCACTGATAGGTGGTTGTCTTGAAACCACTGCTTGACTACTTTTGCAGTGTGTTTCGGATCGTTGTCTTGCTGAAAAACCCATTTTATTGGCATATTCCATTCAGCATGAGGTAACATAACATCTTTCAGGATATTTTTATACATGAAACGGTCCATTATTCCATCGTATCGATGTATTGGACCTTGACCGTTAGCAGAAAAACACCCCCAGATCATTACATTGCCTCCACCATGCTTCACGGTCTTATGGCAGTAACGTAAATCGAGGTGTTTTCCGGCCGGTCGACGTACACGACAAATGCCATCGCTCCCAATGATGTTGAACTTCGATTCATCACTGAACAAGACAGTTTGCTATTTCTGCACATTCCAGTCAATATGAGATGTAGCAAACAGGAGTCTTTTCTTCTGGTTTTTTAGTGAAATCAGCGGTTTCTTTGCAGGGCGTCAAGAAAACAATCCGGCACGTCGAGAAAACAATCAACAGCATGTCGTCTGATTGTTCAGTCCGATACAGGCAGCTCTAGTTGCTATTGTATCTCAACTGATGATATCCAGGGATCCTTCTTGACGGATCTGACGATCATAGAATCCTCTCTAGAAGTGGTGGAACGCAGTCTTCCACCTTTGTTATCTGCTGCCAACTTCCCCGTTGAACGTTATTTGGAACATAGTCTTGATACGGTCCATTTTTTCTGCGATATTTATCACAAATACTTTTTTGTGACATTCCACTTATGTAATCGCCAATAATTTTCTTTCTTAGTTCCAATCCAAGACTGTCGGGAACCATTTTTGCACTTGAAGTCATAAAAATAATAAAAATAAATTATCACGCTTCTCAACGCTTACCGTGTTACATTTACCTTGTGATGATACAATAATGCTCTGTGGCACACAACGTCTTGGTTGGATGTGGACTGTATTGATGTAATGAAACACTTGTTGTATTTCACTTCTTGTATTGATGTACTTCGATAAAACACTTTGATAAAACTCACTTCGATAAACTGTCTTGATAATACTGACTGATTGACTTCTATTTACTAACTGAATTACATGTCGATTTACATGTCTCTTATATTGTAAAATGAACCTGTGTGAATGAAGATGAATCATAAAGATTCTAGATGCTTCTTTTTGATGCTTCTGGATGCGTCTGGATGCTTTTGAATGTTTCTGGATACTTCTGGATGCTACTGGATTCTTCCAGATGCTTCTTCTGGAAACTTAAGGAAGCTTCTGCATGCTTCTGGAAACTTCTGGATACTTCCTTTAATTATTAAAAATCTTCTGTGACGTTGACACGGACCAGACTTTAAAAAATGAAACAAACCAAAAAAGTTGCACTTGTTTTGTCCGCTGCAAAATGGCACTTGTCAATGAAATTCTGCCTGTGTGCTGTCACCTGTCAGCTGATTGCTCATGTCATGGCATGCTATGACTCCAGACTCCTGAACTGTTTGCTGTGATAGTATGGTTCGTATCGTTTTTAGGATATGTAAAATTAGGAACACTTTTTAGCATTGTTTGATGTTGGTTGCAAATGTTTTGTCCAATACTGTATATATATATATATATATATATATATATATATATATATATATATATATATATATATATATATATATATATATATATATATATATATATATATACATATATATATATATACATATATATATATATATATATATATATACATATATATATATATATATATATATATATATATAACATATATATATATATATATATATATATATATATATATATATATATATATATATATATATATATATATATATATATATAACATATATATATATATATATATATATATATATATATATATATATATATATATATATATATATATAACATATATATATATATATATATATATATAACATATATATATATAACATATATATATATATATATATATATATATATATATATATATATATATATATATATATATATATATATATATATGTATATATATAACTCCTAACTGGTTGTCAGAAAGTTTTGTTGACAAAAAGTAAAAATTAAAATGCAAGATCAGAATTTTTTTTTTTTTTGTTACTTGATAGACTGCCTGCCCCAACCAAACCCTCATTTGATGTAGCAGCACTCCCTTTTGACTCAGGCTATAAAATAGTCGATGTAACAAAACTCAATTACGAGTCAGGCTATTTGTCAGTCGATGTAGCAGCACTTTGTTGCAAGTCAGGCTATAAGATAGTCGATGTAGCAACACTCCGTGCATGATTTACAGTAAAAATAAAATAAAAATAAAAGCATTTTATGACAAAAAATCAAAATGAAAACATTTTATTAAAAAAAAACAAAAAAAAACATTGTTTATATTTTTAAAAATGTTCAGAATGTCTTTAAAAACATTATGGTCAATTAAATTTGCGCTGTTGTGGTTTTTTTAAATAACAATTTATTTGTAATTAAATTAATGGTTTTAACTTTTTGACATCACGCAAATGTTGGACGAAAGTCAAAAGTAATTAATGTGACGTATTAGTTAGCATAAAAATCATTTTTTTCTTTCCGTACTCGCAAATGCAACAATCTATAGAATATATATATATATAAATTTATTTTGTACCTAATATTTATTTTATATATATATATATTTATATATAGATATAAAATATATATATATATATATATAAATATTTATATATATAAAATTATTTTATACTATATATATATATATATATATATATATATATATATATATATATATATATATATATATATATATATATATGTATATATATATATGTATATATATATTTGTATATATATATATGTATATATATATATGTATATATATATGTATATATATATATGTATATATATATGTATATATATATATATATATATATATGTATATACTTTATATATATATATATGTTTATATATATTTATATATATATATATATAAATTTATACGCATATTTATATATACAGTCGACTCTCGATATCTCGAACACTAAGGGGACCGGAAAAAAAGTTCGAGATATCGAGAGTTCAAGATATCAAGAAAAGGGTTGAAAATAAATAAAATTGCCCGACTTTCATTAAAACAAGTTATTTTTCTGACAAAAATCATTAACAACAAAAACTACAACTTTTGAAAAAAATCTGTTAACTGATATTGCTTTATATTATCCATCTTTTCCATCTTCATTAAATCCTCAAGTTTTAGTGCTTGGGATTGTATTTCATTTCCGTATTTTGAGCTGTATAGCGAAGCATTTTGAATTGTTTCAAAAGCAATTTCTAATTGAATATCAGATGGGCGTGGCGGGGCTTTGACGTCAATAGCTTCGTCAACGCTATCTTCAACTTCATTATCGTCGTTTTCAAAATTAGGGTCTAAAATCTGAGCAATGATTTCAGCATCAGTAGCAAGTGAACCGGTGGTTACTACATCGCAATCTAAACCAATGTAAGATTCCGCTGAGAGATCTTCTTGGACGGCACGAGGATCTAACTCTCGCAAACGGTTAAGTTCTTCTGTCAAAAATTTAAAAGAATGATCATCATCAGCTTCTTCAATACTCTTGTTTGTTTTGCTGATACCAGCTTTTTTAAAGCAGTTGATGACAGTCTCCTTCGACACAGCATTCCACGAAGAAACAAGATCTTTCATTGCTTGAAGTATAGAAATTTTTGACATGGGTTCGTTATTATCGACAGCCTTGATACACAAACGCACAATTTTGTGACGATAATGAGCTTTAAGACTTCGTATTACGCCTTGATCCATGGGCTGAAGGACAGATGTGGTGTTAGGGGGGAAAAATATTAGGTTGATGTTGCTTAGCCCTTCATGTGTGGGTGGGCAGAACAGTTATCCACCAGGAGTGCTACTTTCCTGTCTTGAGCACGAAAAAATGAGTCAAGTTTCATTACCCATTCTGTAAAACGGTCTCCGGTCATCCAACTTTTTAGCTGATTTTTATATGTGCAAGGAAGTTGTTTAATGTGCTTAAAACACCGTGGGTTTTTAGATTTTCCAATAACAAACATAGGTAATTTTTCTCCCGTTGCACTCCCTGCTGCTATGCCTGTTAGTCTGACTTTACTATTTTTTCCCCCAAAACATTTTTCTCGTGATAAATGGTATGTTTTGTTTGGTAGGCACTGGTAAAATAGTCCAAACTCATCGGCATTGAAAATGTTTTCAAGCTTGTAATTCAAAAGCAATGTTGGAAGTGTAGTTTCATTCCACGAAGCAGTCATATTATTCGTCATGGCGGCACTTTCGCCTGAGATTATTTTAAAGCTGATGCCGTTCCTAAAAATAGGAACAGAATAATTGAATTTTAATTACACGTTTAAAAAACTAAATAAATTAAATATAAACAGATACATGTTATTTGTTTATATTAAAATTGAACAAGATTTGACAAAATTTAACTGACCTTTTTTTCCAATTATGAAACCAACAATCAGATGCTTTAAAATCCAACTCTCCTAATGCTTCTGCGAATTTTAGTGGCTTTTCTTTTAGTATGGTACCATCAATTGGTACTTGTTGACTTCTTTTTGCAACGAACCACGTGTATATGGCCTTGTCTACATTTTTGAAATTACCACTACAAAGTTTCTTCCGTTTAGATTTTGTGCCATTTTTTTCCAGTGAGGTTAACAACTTGGTTTTATTTTTAATCCAGGTTGATAATGTGTTCTTTGGGACTCCATAATTTTTGGCAACCTCTTTGTTAGACATCCCAGTCTCTAGGTCTTTTAATGCCTTGCATTTTTCTATTATAGATTTGTTCGTGAGTTTTCGTTTAACGAGCGGCATGTTGCTGCGTTTGACAAAAAGAATAAATTATATATTAAAGAAAGACTTTTCAGAAATTCGATTCTTAAAAAAAATCGAATTTAAAAATCAAATTAAAATTTTTTTTTTTTCGAAAAAATGGAATTTAGAAAAATTAAATTTTATTAAAACATTTTTGAAAAAAAAAAATGTTGAAAAGTTCGAGATAACGAGAGAAAATTGCCCTGTGGACCGAAAATATTGTTCGAGATACCAAAAAATTCGAGATAATAAGGTTCGAGATATCGAGAGGATTTTAGCCTAAACTAGTACGTTATGTCCATGGGACCGCTAAAAAAGGTCGAGATATCGAGAATCAACTATATATATATATATTATATATATATATATATATATATATATATATATATATATATATATATATATATATATATATATATATATATATATATATATATATATATATATATATATATATATATATATATATATATATATGTATGTATAATATGTATCATGGCCTACTATATATACACGGCCGGATATCTTGCTTTTCGGAGCGAAAAATTAGAAGGGTAACTTTCGGACTTTATTAAACGTCTAAAGTTGTTTATTTAAATATTCATAATATGGTTATTACATGTGCTGTAGTTTACTGTAAAACTGGATATAAAAAGAGAGAGAATCAACTTGATTTTATTCCTGAAAAGCATCCAGTTTTTGGATTTCTAAAAAATAATCCTTACTTATTTAAACAGTGGGTATATAACAGTAGTATCTATCAATCGATAGTTATTTTAATTTATTAATCGAAAGTTAAATCCCAGTAAAAATTCAGCTAGTTGTGCTCAACGTTTTAAAGAAAAGCATTTAAAAATTGGCAAAAGAGTAACATTAATTTGGGACTTTAATCTCGCTTGAATTATTTATTGCTTAATTGAAAAAATACCATCATCATTATATATAACTACATCGAAAGGTAGATAGCCACCATCTGTCCGTCATCCATCAAAAATAATAAGGATGAATCCAGTATATTTATAGAAAAAGATGAAATTCACTGTTTAAATGATTTAAATAATTTTAACCTTGAAGGGTATCAGCTCAAAATATATAATGACAAACAGATATTTTTTAAGTTAAAAATTAATCAACACTTTGGTATTTTAGAAGTTACAGAAACAAATGTAGTTGATGAACTTATGCATGTTTCATAGTTCTCTAAATTATCTTATGTTCTATTGCCTCCATGGTTTTTAAAATATTGGCTGTGTATTGCAAAAAAAATGTGTATTAGAGAATTTTCCAGCCTATATAAGAAATTACATAGAAGAAAATAGTTTGTCAAACAATTTAATAACTGAACTCAATAAAATAAAATACAAAAAACCAATTGATCAGTCAAAGTTTACATCAAATTTTTTACAATATTATCTTATTCTTAAATGTAGATCAGTCCAGACCTAATGACCTTCATGATTGTCCTTATTCTCAAATACATACAAAACAATTTACTAAATTCTAAATGTTTTATATTCCCTGTTTTTCATTTTGATCAGTTTCATGATGTTATTGATCTATATACTGGTGAAATATTATGGAAGCTACTTCGTAATGTATATGATAAAGACCAATTACTTCAGTCAAATTTAAAAAATGGTCTCAAGTTATCTTATAAATCACTTCATCCTGGAGATAATAAACAAAGTACTTGCTCTTTCAATATTTGTTCTCACAACTTCAGTAGCTATTCAAAGTTTTTTTCCAGATAGGACTTATTTCTCAAGCCTTTTAAAGTTGATAAATATATGGTGGATAATAAATAACAGTAAGCAAAAATACAACAACAATATTTATACTGGAAATGCATCTGTTTAGGTTGACATGAAACTTTTATTTTTGAGGAATTTAGTCAAATGGAATGAAGTCAAGTTTCAAAATCTCAAAAGTTTACATTTTAAAGTTTATTAGCTGAATTTACATTTTAAAAGTTTATTAGCTGAATCTGGTGAAGTAGAATGTCGTTAGTTAGAAAAATTTAATTGTGGAGAATTGGTTTTACCAACTATTGATCGTACCCATTATGTTGCAAAAGCATTTGGAATATTAGATACTGTCATTTTGCTTATAAGAAAATCATCTTTTTGTGATCAATATGCTGTAGAATGGGTGCCTAGATTAAATGATAGTGCTACTTCATTCTTATGCAATGATCATCTTATGGGATAATCTTATATCATTATCATCAAATTATTGGTGTAAAATTTGTAAATCATGTTATTACAAATATCTATTTTAACAATGAACAGAACAATCGAAAGGACAGTGTAAAAGTTTTTAAATTACAAAGAAATATATTAAAGCTGAATTAGTTGAAATAATCAATCAAGCTGAACTGAAATGAAGTAATCAATGCTAAATTATACAGCTGAATTATTATACCTTTAATGTATATTCTTTCTTTATTGTTAGGTTTTTGTTTATCTTTTTATATATCTTGTTAACATTATTGAGAAATATGTATATATATATATATATATATATATATATATATATATATATATATATATATATATATATATATATATATATATATATATATATATATATATACTATATATATATATATATATATTACATATATATACTATATATATATATAAATATACTATATATATACTATATATATATATACATATATATATATATATATATATATATACTAGATATATATATATACATATATATACATATATATACATATATATACATATATACATATATATATATATACTATATATATATATATATATATATATATATATATATATATATATATATATATATATATATATATATATATATATATATATATATATATATATATATATATATATATATACATATATATATATATATAATATACATACTATATATATATACATATATATAAATATATATACATATATATACATATATATATATATATACTATATATATATATATATATATATATATATATATACATATATATATATATATATATACTATATATATGTATATATATATATCTATACATATATATATATATATATATATATATATATATATATATATATACACATATATATATATACTATATATATATATATATAAATATACTATATATATATACATATATATATACATATATATATATATATATATATATATATATATATATATATATATATATATATATGTATATATATATATATACATACATACAATATGAGGTACATCTTCAAGTTAATAAAGTCATTACAAATTTTAATATTTTATTGTTTGATAAAGTTATTACAATTTTTATTGATAAACAAAGTACAATATAATATTCTCTTTATTCAGCGGTATAAGTTTTTTATAGAAATAGAATCAACAGGCAATGTAAAGTGTCTGATTTATCAGACTTTTTATCATATTTGTCAAACAAATTTTATACTTTATACACACAACCATACACAAAAACCCGTCTAAATATTATAGTTTTTATTGAGGTAAGTGTGGCCAATCATGTTATACGATGAATTTATGTTTTGAAAAGTTATCCATCTAATTTTTCGCTTCGAAAAGCAAGATATCCAGCCGTGTAATTATAGTAGGCCATGTATGTATATATATTATATAATTATAGAATATATATACATATTTTATATCACGTTATATATATAAAAATATATATAACGTGAATTTCAAACCAAGATGAAATATTTATTTTATTTATAGGGTTCTGGCCTCGGTCAATTTTCGGCCACGGTTGCTTACTAACATGAATTTGTCTGTTTTTGTTCTACTTTTTTTGTTTTTTGTTGGTTTTGGATTTAATCTGGTTGTTTTTTCTGTTTCTGCTGCATGGCTTTGCGTTTGTTGAATCTCAAGAGATACGTTAAAGTATTTTTTAAAATACTGGAGTTTCTGGCAGGAATGTCAATGAAGTATTCAGTTGTGGTAGATTGAATTGGACCTCCTTTTTTTCTTAAAAAGTCCACTTAAGCAGTTAAGTTTTATTGCTGAATTATTTGAAAAGGTTGTTTAGAATTTCAGTAATCTGTAATCTAAGTATATTAACAAAAAAAGTATGAAATTTAGCAATAAGGCTAATTTCTGTCTCATTTTGATATTTTTTAAAGTCGAAAATATAAAAATGATATTGAAAATAGTTTAATTCCGTAGAAAATATATAAAGTGCAAGATATTATACCTAATTAAGGTAGAAGTTTTTATCTTTTTGAACAAAATTTTAAAATTTGAAACCAATTGTATACCATACAAGACATGACATTTCACAATTGCATGACAGTATATTTTAACATAAGAAGCAACAATTAAAATTGCATGACAATACATCCCAACATAAGAAGCCAGAATTAAAATCGCATGACAGTGTATTCCAACATGAGCCTCAATTAAAAAATAAAGTGCTATTGTAAAATATAGTTTTTAAACTAAACTTTGTCAACAGAATTAACTCATAGTTATGCAAAATATATAGTATTAAAAAAATATAAATATGCGTTATAGATCTGTTACGATATCAATAGTATGCTGTTTAAAAAGCTTAAGGAGAAAGAAAATGATTTTTAATTTCTTGCTTGCAAAATTTTCTAACTGATTTTACGGCACTGCTAAATCTTTGAGCTTTGAAATAAAATAATAAAAATAATAAAATATAAACAAATAAACATAGTAAATATAGTATAACTTTTGTAGAATATAATTTAATATGCTTTGATATTCTTTGACGAATCCTAAAATAAATAGAGATGTCACCCTATAATCGATGATATTTGTTCAGCTTTTTTGAATTCAAACTTATGGTCAGACATCTAGGTATTTTTTTTTATATAGTTGTCTCTTCAACCTCAAATTTTTTACACCAAAAAATTTTGTGACTTTTGGATAATTCAAAAACTGAGGTGGATTTGCTAAATTTTGTTCGAAAATCAATTTGATGAAATTGCTGTTAAAAAATACCATTTGGTTGGTAAAAAAGAAAATTCTGTTTCATAAAAAATTTATTTATGATTGCATCCAGTTTTTCAATGCTTACTACAGGCCTCATTTATCAAAAGAATGTTTATTTTTCTTAATGTTTTTTTTTTAAGCTTCTTGTTGGATTAAGCGGATGTATTGCTTTTTCTATAAATCTTACGATATTTTGGATCATAGGAAATTTATCTCCGGTGACGTATCTTTTCACATAGAATTATATATAGTTTTTACAAAATTATAATATAGATTAAAGATTACATATTTAAGTATTACTGTGTGGAGAATATATTAGAGAATAACCGGTATGAACCGATAATTTTCGTTTTTACAAATTTAAAAAAAAAAAAAAATCTTGTTTTGTCACACCGATTTCATCATAACAATATTTTCTCACCGTTTAAGTATATATATATATAATATATATACTTAAACAGTGCAATAATCTATATAAATAAACAAGTCTTTTATTTAGCAAAGTGAAATTTACTACTGAAATATTTGCTTGGACAGGTATACTATAGATAACTTGCAAAAGTTTACATTCTTGTTTTCAAAAAAAACATGTACGCGCATACTTGTAGGCAGAAAAAACAAATAATCTCGAATTTTCCTGCAAAAAACATTAAGATGTTTGTATATTTTGTTAGGAAATTTATTCACATATTGATTTTTTAACAAGAATTAAGTTATTTCTACCAGTTGTTGTGTCATTAGTTACTCAAAAAGATGTGAAAACTAATGTGGATTTAAAATTAATAAGTTTCTTTTTGAAAAGTTTTTAAAAAGAAGATGAAACTGAATTAAAGTTCAAAAATCCATGACGTAGAGACTAGATTAAAGCAATCCATAACAGTTCATAACATTAATGTTGCTCCAATTTCTAATTCGATTTAAATTAGAGAAGAGAAAAATATGTCAAAGTATATAAACGAAGATCCTTATCAATTAATATTGATAAGGATCTTCGTTTATATACTTTGTTTATATATATATTTAATTTCATCTACGATATAGAGCTTAATAACTATACTGAGAAAATAAATTATGACACCAAACCAACTAATATGTCTACTATTTTTAAATGTTTTCAACACAATATTTATAAAGCAGAATTTTAAACTTTTTACTTTCCTATAATACAGTACTAAACTTAATTGAAATATTTAACTTGAAAAATAAGCATGACTAGAACAAAGTAAACATATTTCATACCAAAATCTAACATCAGATGAACAAAAGAATTTTTTTTCAGGATTATCTTAAATAGTAATGTAGCTCTTTAAAAAAGTTAAAACTTACTTCACTCACGCTTGATGTTGGAGGACCATCTTTATTTTGTGCTTACAAAGCACAATATAATAAAAAAATTTTAACTTCAAGGTAGCAAACTTAGTTTAGTTATAAACACATCAAAACCATTAAATGTCTAATTGGTATATAATAAAAACCAGCTGGGGCAACTAGTTTTTTATCTCCTGACTGGGTGATTGTGTATCGGACAGATTACTATATCAGAATAAACTTTTATCAAAAACTTAAACCTGGTGGCTATATTCTTGCTGACAGAGTGCTGATTCTTATCACTTATTGTTATTCGACAACTATTTTTGTTTTTTTATGTAAAATAAATTGATTATATTTTTAGGTTGTATTTTTATTAATTTGCTGAATAAAGCCTTCTATGTCAGTTTGAGTTTTGATTTACTATAATAAATTCACTACACTGGGACTCAATATTAAAAATGCTATTAGGGCAACATTAAGAATCATAGCTTTTACAAAAGGCTATAATTATCTGGACGCAAAACCTAGACAGCAAAACCGAGACAGCAAAACCGAGACAGCAAAACCGAGACAGCAAAACCGAGACAGCAAAACCTAGACAGCAAAACCGAGACAGCAAAACCGAGACAGCAAAACCGAGACAGCAAAACCGAGATAGCAAAACCGAGACAGCAAAACCGAGACAGCAAAACCTAGACAGCAAAACCGAGACAGCAAAACCGAGACAGCAAAACCGAGATAGCAAAACCGAGACAGCAAAACCGAGACAGCTTTCTAATGTTCCTATACATAATGTGCATGAATAGAGGAATTTGATGTATAAAATGTTTCCCGATAAATATATGACTGCGAGGATCACTCAATTTGTTAGATAATATCATGTTGAATATGAATGTCTTTGTTTATTTTAATGTGAGTCAAATTGATTAATTTCACTCACATTAAAATATATATAATCAGGGTGGCCAGCAAATTGTCATGTTCATTTTCCATGACTTTTCCTTAAAACTTTACAAAGCAACAAAAAATTTCACATAGCTCTTTATTTTACCCAAAAACCTAAACTTACTTCAAAAATGCTTTCATTGACTTTTAAATAATGATGTTATTATGAGACTTTAGTAATACATTTTTTGCAATCTTATTTTGATTGTCAATTCAAATAATAACTTTTAATTTGCAACTAAATCAATCAAAATTTCCTAAGTTTTGCATAATTTATTTGATTTGCTGACTTTAACAGGATGGCCAAGTTGCTGGCCACCCTGATTATTTATAAAAGATAAAAGTAAATTTATAGAAAAGCATTATTTTATTATTTACAGATTAAAAATCTAAATAAATTTTAAAGGAGTAGAGTTTTAATTTGTCTATTATCTGGTTTAAAAAAATTTTCATCACCTTTTTGTACTGTACTAAACTCATTTTGTTCTAACACAAGCGTCAAATTTTTAAAATTTCCTAATTTTTTTTACGATGCTATTTTTTCTAAAACTAGGTCTTTATCATTTGCTGCCAGCTTTCCTACCATTTTCTTATGATTTGTTGCTACTTCTTGTTACAATTGGCAATATAAGGTGTCTCTAACCACTGCACCTCGGATGCTAAATTACTATTACTTAAAAATATTCAATTATGATGTTGTTATTTTTTTATCAAAAAATTTTTTAGTTTATGTTACTTTTACTACGACTCCTATTAAAACTGTGTTTTAGTTTTAGTGGTGATCATTATTTATGGCTTAATTATTTTTATATACTAGTTATATTTATATATTATTATTTTGATATTTTATTATTATTATTATTATAGTTATTTATTTTTAGTACCATGTTTAAGTACATTTAAATTTTTTAATGGAAATATACTTAATCACAGCATGTTTTTATTCCTTTACCCAGTTTTTATAAATTATAAGTTTAAGGCTGCAAACACTCATGCACGTAGGGTGTATGAGTGTTTGCAGCCTTACTTATTAAAAACTAATATAAACGTATATGCTTGTCACAAAATGAGCTCACTAATTTTGTAACAAGCATATACGTTTATATTAGTTTTTTCAATCTTTTAGTCTTCATTTTTAATACTGATTTTGAAATAAAATCTTAAATGTCTTAAAATTTTTCTTAATTAGTATTTAGCTATAATATGGTTGGTCATTTAAAATTCTGTGCAACACTTTTATTCGGGTACATTTTATTCCATGATAACATTATGATTAGCCAACTCTTTGGGATAGCAAGCACATTGATAGGCGTACTCATGTATACTCACTTCAAATTGCAAGAACAGCCCAAAAAAGTCAGTTTATCAAGACAAGTTTGAAATTACCAAAATAAATATGTAAATATTAAATATCAATATAAATTATTATAATTGATTTTTTTTCTTGCTTGATGACATTTTCGAAATTTAAAAAGAAAATTTCAATAAGGAAACCGTTATTCGTAGGCGTATTACAAGGTTTATGCGCATGTGTCTGCGGAATTGATTAATTTTAAACATTACAAGTTGGTCATTAGATAGGAAATATTGCATATCTTCTCTGACTTAAGTCAAACAAGGTAATTTTTAAAAAGTTAATTAATTGTCAAGAAATCCTTTAGCGTTTTGGAGAAAATAAAGTTGAAATAAATTAGTACAATAAGATTATTTGTACAATTGTTTTAAAAATTTTACTTTTTTACAAACTCGGTTTACGTGATTGGTATTTTAATTTTTTGTTTTAAGTTGCGTCCGGTCAATCTAATTTGACCAGTATTCTACGGAATATTGTAGGACTAATAGTAATAGTTTCAAATTTTTCTTGTAAACATAGTATACATTTTTTGGAAATGTTATTAAAGGCAGGCGCAGTTTTTAGAATAGACCAGTTCAATTTAAAATTAATATTTTTTTTCTTTTAGTTGCCAAATATGTTTTGACAGCATAGTCTCTTGAGTATTTTTTATGTTTAAAAGAATGTTGTTAGCATAAAGTTTTTTTCATTTGCCCTCGGCTAAGCCAATATATTGTTTATTAGGGGTATTTTGCGAGGAAACAGTGCATTTGCAAATAATATTTTTTGAGAAGCATTTGCCATTCATAGGGCTGTCAATTTTTTGCTTGCAGTTACAAGTTTCAGTATTTTTTTTCTTTGAGAAATACATTTTTATTAATCAATGCAAAATTATGGCCTTTTATAATTCTTTCATTATTTTTTGTACAGCTATAGCACTGTGGACCAGAGTGACCGCCAGATTAAGTTGTTTCCCAGGTCTGATTTTTCTTTTTCAATAGTTGAGTATACATTAGTAGATACCATTTATGACATTAAAAACTTCTGAGTGATTGGACAAAGTAAAAAAAAATTTGCTCAAGAAAATTTATTTTTAGCCATAAAAATCTTAATAAATTTGATGAAAACTCGGTTGAAATCCGCGAAATTATTAAATTGTGTATACAATGGCGGACTGTTTACATAAAACGTGTGCTGTTTGTATTACACAGTTCGGTAAAAAGTCATCTAAAATTCAAAAGATCACTCCAGCATTTGAAACAAAGATAAAAACTTTCGTCTGGAGCCAGTATAGTTTGGATGTAACTAACTATCCCAAGGTTATTTGTAACAATTGCCACAGAAACCTCTATGATCTCGACAAGAACAAGGTGGAGTACCTAGGAAACTGGAAGATATCCAAGGTAAAATTCATTTTAATCTGTTTTTTTATGTATAATAATTATTATTACTTTCTAGTTAATACTTTGTTTTATTTACAATCACACAGTGCCTTAACTAAAAATATAGAACAGATTTTTTTCTTTAAATACATGCTATTATACATATACATGTATTAAAAAAATAATAAATGTGTTATTAAAAAAACTTTCAGTTTTTCTATTTTATGCGTAGACTTAAAATTTATATAACTTTATATATTATATATATATATTTTTTTTTGCAATTCACCTCCCCAAGGCCGAGAAGGCCACTACAGATGAGGAGGCTACTTGTAGTTACAACCCTCTCTCAACTCTATAACTCCAAACACGAACCTTGACGAACAAGACCGCTGCGCGGATAAACAAGTTGAGCGCGGTACTACTAGGGACATGGTAAAATCGAACTCGGAACCTCTCGCTTATGAAGCGAGCGCTCTACCACTACACGTCCAACTTACAGCACTATATGTATATTTATATACTTAGTTTAAGTATGACATGCATTGAGGTATTTGACTATAATGTGTATATATGCAGCATATAAATATTAGTTATACAAAACACGTATATAAGATTGTATAAGATAAACAACTATTTATTTATTAACTTTTTACTCACTGTTTATAGTGAGTAAAAAGCTTAAAATTTAATTATATAGTATATATAGTTAAACTTTAAGCTTACTTAGTGGAAATAGACTAAAATACCATTTAGTATGCTAAAATAATATCACTAATCAATATTTTTCTATTATTTTAGATTGAAAGATTGCATCTTAGAAGATCCTCAAATATCAATGACATTGTTGATGAAATCAATGCTTCTAATGATTCTAAACGTGCAAAGTCTTGCAGACTATGTTCAATATACTTTGGTTTTTTAGGCTAGAATTTTAATATTATTGTTGTTTTATTTTTTCATATATAAAATGCTTCACATAACAAAATTTATTCTACTTAATAAAATATTTAATTAGTTAAAAAATTTGTTCATTTGTTTTCAAACAAAAATATTTAGTGCAAGGAGTAGCTCATATCTGTACAGAGAGCAGAGCTGTCAACAATCTCATTGAAGCTGCAGAACAGCTAGGACCTAAATACTTAGAATGGGTTGGCTCAGGCAAGTATATTAAGCTGTTCTTTTAATATAATTACATATTTTAAAATTCCAAATAATAAACATATTTTATTTATGTATGTTGACAGGTGGTCACTCAGGTCCATAGTGATAAGTAATAGCTATTTTTTGATTTTTTTGTTTTAATTTCTTTTTTGAAAATTCCAACACCCCAGAAGTTCTAAATGTTATAAATGGTGTCTACTAATGTTTACCTAACTATTGAAAATAAAATCAGACTTGGGGAACAACATAACCTGGTTGTCACTCTGGTCCGCAGTGATAGCTTACCTTGATAGTTACCTTGATAGTGTTTCTGTTAAAAAATTTTGTGCAATTTATTAAAGGGAGGGAAATATTTGTCAACTAATTTTAAAAACGCTTTTCCGATATTCGTTGAAACATTTTTGCTGTACGGAGGTTGTTTTTTTTTTTTTTTTTTTTTTTTTGTTCACCTCCTCAAGGCCGAGAAGGTCACTACAGATGAGGAGGCTACTTAATAGTGGTTATAACCCTCTCTCAACTCTATAACTCCGAAACACGAACCTTGACGAACTAGCCTGCTTCGCGGAGAAACAAGTTGAACCAAATTATATTTCTATTTGAATTAAATTATATTTCTGAATGAACCAAATTATATTTCTATTTCGCTTTTTGCAATTTTTGTTTCGAATTTTAGTTCGAAATTTTTTAAATCAGCGTTTTTTAGAGTATCTTCGTACATGCCTTTGGAAAAGTTAAAAATATTTTCATTAGAAGAGTTTTGATTTAGTCTATTGTTAATTGAAATGGGAATTTGTTTTAAGATTTGAAGGGGATGATTCGAGTTTATATTAACATACGATAATTCATCATTAGGTTTATAAGGCCTATAAGAATTTTCCAAGAGGTTGAATGTGACATCAAGAAAATTCACAATTTTCAAATAAATGTTTATTTCAATTTGGAAGCCAATGCTTTTGAAAATTTGTATAATATTAGTTCTGATTTTGTCAAGTTGAGGCCCTGATTGTTTTTGCATTATTATTAAACCATCATCGCGATACGAGCCTAATTGATTAAAATGAACTATTTTAGCTAAGGAATTTTAAATATACAAAACTACAAATTCGCAAATTTCTTCTCCGTCGTAACTTCCCATTGTTACATCAAAGCATTCGTGCGTTGTTTTTTTCTTCCACGTCTCGTTTTTAAAATAGAGAAATGTTTTTCTGCTATGTTTAATAAGACGAATACTGTCGTCTGTAATTTCAGTGTGGATTTTTCCAAATTCTATTGTTTTATCTAAAAGGTAAAAGTCATTACTTTTATTAATAATTTTAGAAAACCAATTTATAACACCAGTGGTTTTTTTCCACTGTTGCAAATTAATTTTTTTCGAGTAATATTATTTATTTCGTCTAATTTAATTTTACTAACGTGTCCTAGTTCACTTTTTAAAGTTATTTGTAGCCTACAAGGAAGTTTATTTTAATAATTTGATTTATGATCTTTTAGTGCGATAAACGCTTGCTCTAGTGCAACTGATTCAATTCTAGCTTCTAAATTTATTGTTTTAGCAACGTTTTGACCTTCTAAATGAATCGAATTTTCTAAGTTTCTTGGGGCTTTTGCGTAATTATTAGAAATATTATCGCGCAGTAATTTATGGTGATTATCTGGGGCAATTTGGTATATGTTGCCTGTTTTATCAGCAAAAACTAAAATATTAGGATATTATTTTATATTATTAATGCCTAATTTGAGTTCTTTTTGGAAATCATTGTTAGTATTTCGAAATTTTATTCTTTTAATCAAGAGTAATATATATATATATATATATATATATATATATATATATATATATATATATATATATATATATATATATATATATATATATATATATATATATATTGATTCATTCGTTTGTTGTTTTATTTCGTTTGTAGTTTAATTTTTTCAAAAACAAATTTGTTGTCAACAAATTTGTGTTTTTGACTTTGTATTACTTTAAATCGTAGTATATTTTTACATTATACTTTTCTAACCCGATCACACGCATAGTTCCCCCTTTCCCCTCCCCCTCGTCACAAATCGCAACACTTTAGTAGCAAGTTTTATATGAGTCGTCACAAAACCACAAAACCCCATCCCCCTGTTCCTCTATAGAGAGTGATGTACTTTATGGACGACCCCTTATTGAGTTGCCGCACAAAAGAAGGATCGGAAAAGTAGCAGAAAAGACGTTCAAAGCTTTAAGCTCCAAGATTAAGCTTTAAGATCCAAGATTAAAAGAAAAGATGATTCTAGCTCATTAGATTTGAACTAAATTAATAATGAATAAAAGAAGATTTAATGTTACTGTACATTAATAAAAATTGATATTAAATAGTTAATGAAAAAATTTATATTTTTTATTTTAGCTTAAGTATGAAAAATTTTCTTTAGTTAACAGATTTTCCAGTATATCAAATTTTGTAGGTTATATTGGATTTGTACAGCAATAATAAAATAATAATTATTTTAAAAATTTATTTAAAAGAATGCGCCTTTTCTTCAATCAGACTAAAGAGAAAAAAAAAATTTTCTCTTTAGATTCTACCCTTTGAGCTTAATTTTATAAAACTGTTCCTTAGAAATTCTTAAATTTTAATATCTAAGTTCATTGAAACGCAAGAACACTGTAAAGGTTAAAGCTTACACGTTAGCTGAGGAAAAAATCAAACAAATTAGGACGATAATAAACTTATAGAAAATAGCTCCACCTTTACAGTGTTCTTACGTTTCAATAATTTTAGAAGATATTAAAATTTTAGAATTTCCAAGAAACAGTTTTATAAAATTAAGCTCAAATGAGTCAAATCTAAAGAAAATATTATTCTCTCCTTTTTAGTCCAATTAAAGAAAAGTTTTTTTTAAACAGATTTTTTTAATAATTATTGTTCCTTATTTTTCTTTATTTTTCTTCTTTCTCTAGCTTAAACTTGTTTATTTTTTCCACTTTACTAATTTTATTATAATTGCTTCTTTATTATATATTTATTATATATTTATTTAGTTTTAAATTACAGTTTGAAAGTATTTTTAATTTGCTAACACCTAATCTGTTTAAAATTATCTTAATTATATTTAATGAAACACTTTAATATATAAGTTAATTAAGACTAAACAAAATTAGAAAAAAAATTTAATAAACTATTTCTCGTGATCCAAGTGATCTAGCAGCTTATGGATCGCATATCAAAATGTTAGACGGATACGATTGATTATGATTACGATATGAAAAAATCTTCAGGTCTCTAAGATAAGTGAAAGGTGCTCAAATAAGTCTCTGAATCTAAAAAAAAATTTGTTGTTGCAATTCGGACATACTTTAAATGCATTGAAATAAAAAAATTCGCTTTTATTATATAAAACCCACCGGTACTGTAACCGGTATTGTGCCGGTATCGTAAAACCGGTTGCTCGGTTTTACAATTAAAAAAAAGAGAAAAGTATTTTTTGCCAAGCCCTAGTACCCCACCCATAGGGTACCTTGGTACAAACTTTGGGCATATATAAAAAAGTAAATAAAAATTATAAAACTTAGAATAAAGGCAGATTTTTACTTAAAAGCAAACAAATTAGTAATTATAACCCAAATAATGCATCCAATACGTCGCATGAGAATTATAGGGTTCTATCTGCATTTTTTTATGTTGTAAGAACTTAACTTTCGATATTTAATTTTAAAATGTTTTAATGCTATTATTCTTTATTGTTATAAATTACAAGCCGTTTATGTTATTATGGTTTCATTATTAAAAATATATTATTATTCATAATATTTTTAAAGTTGTTTGTTTTTATTATTAATTATTAATTAAAACTTTAATTGTTAGATTCTTTTAACATAAAAAAATGCAGATAGAACCCTATAATTCTCATGCGACGAATAGTCTAAATGACATTTCAGAAATCTAGATAGCATATCGTTTTATATGTCATTCTTAAGCGTCAATAAATAATGGCTTTGTATTAAAATCTCCTAGTATTATATTTACATAAATCTCTTAAAGATTGACTGTAAATATAATATAAATAAAAGAAATGATTTTAAGAATTGTTGATGACACTATCTAGCTCAAAGCTATAGTTTTAGGGCCTATAGGAAATCTTAACATTAAAATTTTGGATTTTTTAAAATATATTTATGTTTGAAAAGACTTTTTTAATCATAATAAAATTGGCTTTATTCATTAAAAAAAAGAAATTAAACTTATAAATATTATATTAAAAAACCGTATTTTCCTTAAATATTTAACAAATAAAAATACGTTTTTTCAAAAATTTAAATTTTTTTTAAATAAAGTTTTTTTTTTTAGGTGTCCCAAGAAGACCTTACGGTCTTGTCACAGAGCACCGCGGAAGTGCATTTAACCTAGAAGTTCACGCCTCCTTCCTTACCGTGACGCGAAATATGTCTAAAGCTCGTTTCGAACCTGGATCTCCTGCTTATAGAGCAAGCGTTCTAACCATTGCGCCACGGCCGCTTCTTTGGAATTTTATCAAAAAATCATTCAATAACATCTTTTCATTTATTTCAGTTTGTTGCAAATATTATTCGAGTTCTTCAGGACTGTTTAAAACACTGAGAACCGGTTCTCGGTTCAAGCAACCATAACTATCATTTTTTCTTTTTACAACATCTACTGATAATTGTTCCTTTTGGGATTCCATATGAATTATATATTCAAAAAATTAATAAAACACCGAAAAAAAAGTTTTTTTAGGTATTAGGATAAAATAATTTTAGTTTGAAAGTTAATCGAAAAACTTCTAGAAAAGAAATTTGTAACTGCTAAAGAGGTAATTCAATATTATCTCTTTTCTACAAATAGCAAAGCAAAAATGAAGGTTGTCCTACTAAAAGTTCTTCCTTTATACCTAATTGTAAATTTGATCAGTCTGACTGCTATATACTGTGATAACTTATGGTTCTTTTGATACTTGCTGGATTTGAATTGCTTACAATACCGAAGCTTAAGTAATTTTTTCAATGAGTTCTAAGCCATTTTAATCCATAAACATTTATACTGTAAAATAATATTTTTACAGGATAAAAATTGAGAAATTGTTGAAGGAGTAGTTGAAATTAAAAAATCAAAGATACAGAACAAATTTTTCTGAAGTAAATGAAAGACATTTATTTGAAGAGCAAATTAATAAAGTATTTTGGACTGGAGAGAATCTTCATGTTATGTTTGAGGAAATATTAAAAGTATTGCTGTATTTTAATTTAAAATAAACATTACTATCAGTTTAAAATTTTTAAATTTTGATTTTTTTAAATTTGAGTAAAAACCTTATGGTTTTCACTATTGATTACAGAAAATGTATCCTCCTTCCCTGGCCTTTTCTAGGCCCCTTCTTTTACATGTTTTCCATAATAATCTGAAGCTGATTTTAATAGAGAAATTAATATAGCACTGAATTAAAAGTAAATTGAAATTATAATGTACTTTTATGAGTTTTAAGAACTTTTTAAAAAACATTTTGTACTTACGTGCTTCGCTTAACATTTGATGACTTTAGTGTTTTTGAAACAATTTTAAGTTTAAAACCTTTTTTTAAGAATAGGGCTCTTTTTTTTTTGATCAAATAAGTCTTTGCAAACATAAATATATAAAAATTCTAAATTTTAATGTTAAGAAATATTTTTAAAAAATGGTACAAAACGCCATAAAAATTCCTCCTTTTATCCCCTGAAGGGACCCTTAGGATTTTCAAAAACTAAAAAAAAAAATTTTTAGTACTAAATCATAGTCTGAACAGATAATAAGCTTGAGGTCTTTTTTTTTAGACATGACCTTTTTTTGAAATACCGTAACCCACACACACACACATATATATACAGTTGCGGACAAAACTACGTGAACGATTGCAGATAGTTTTTTGAAAAAAAAAGTTTCAACACCTTAAAAAAAGTTTTTTCTCTAATACTATATATGATTGGATAAAGCGTTTTTTGCTCTATAAGATTGTGTAAAGTGTATTCTTTAATAATACGTATAAAATCATACATGTATAAACGTTAAAATAATTTCGAAAATTTTTAGCGACAAAACCACGTGAACGATTTATAAAAGCGTCATTTTTGATGCAATTTGTATTATATTCACATCGAAATCAGTGCTTTTAAAAGTCGTTCATGTGGTTTTGGTATTCTAAGAACTTACAATCATTTAAATTTCTCAAGATTATTCTGTTTAACATCAAAAAAAAAAAAAAAAGTAAACTATAATAGTTCGTCAAACTGATTCAAAAATTGAAAGCTTGGTTTTGCGTTTGCGCAAAGAAGAAAAATGGTCCATTGAGCAAATTGCAGCTCATGTGAAGATGTCAAAAGGTGGAATACATAAAATTATACACCGAGAAAAGAGCAAAAAGATCGTTAAGAAAGGTGGTCGTCCACGTATTACGGATAAGCGGTAATATTCCTTTAATTTTATTTTTTTTAATATTTAATCTTAATAATATTAATGTTAATTTTAATGTTTAACATTTTATTTTTTAGTACTGATCGAAAAATTGTGCGAAAATCTCTTGAGAATCCACATTTGACAGCCCATGAAATGCGTCTGCAAACAGGCATGGAAAACGTAAGCACACGAACGATTCAAAGGCGTTTAAACGAAGGAGGTCTTTATGGGCGCAGACCTGCAAAGAAACCATTCCTTAAGCCCAGGCACGTCAAAGATCGCCTACAGTTCGCTAAAGATCACTTAAACTGGACGGTTGAAAATTGGAAAACAGTTTTGTGGTCGGATGAAAGTAAATTTAACATGGTTTGCAGCGACGGTCGAGGTTATGTTAGGCGTCCAGTAGGTAAAAGATTTGCAAAAGAGTATACAATAGGAACTGTAAAATTTGGGGGTGACAATATAATGGTTTGGGGGTGTTTCTCCTGGGCTGGAATTGGTCCGTTGTACCGTGTAAACGGTATAATGGACCAACTACAGTACAGGGAAATATTATCTAATCAAATGTTGCTACACGCTTTAGAAAAAATACCTCGCAATTGGGTTTATCAACATGATAATGACCCTAAACATACAGCTTTGACTGTAAAAAATTGGCTCATAAATAATAGCATAACGGTTTTGAAGTGGCCTGCCCAATCTCCCGACTTAAATCCAATCGAAAATTTATGGATTGAAGTTGAGCGACGCTTGGGAGGTCGCAAATTTCAAAAACCGGATGAAGTTTTTCGAGCCGTACAGTATGAATGGGAGGCATTACCAAAACAGTTACTAGAAACTCTTGTAGAATCTATGCCAAGACGGTGCAAGGCCGTTATCGATTCTAAAGGCTATGCAACTAAATATTATTGTTTTTTTTTTTTTTAGAATCTATTATTTGTTGATGTTAGTAAAATTATTCTTTTACGTTTGTATAATCGTTCACGTGGTTTTGTCGCGCAAAATATTTGATGCTTTTTGAACATTTAGATGTTTAATTTTAAACAAATTATTAGAGAATACACTTTGCACAGTCTTATAGAGCAAAAAACGCTCTATCCAACCATATATAGTATTAAACTATAAACTTATTTTAAGACATGTATATATATATATATATATATATATATATATATACATATATATATATATATATATATACACACACACACACACACACACACACACACACACACACACACACACACACACACACACAAGAAAAAACTCCAAACGGCCGGTTATAAAACGGAGGAAAGTAAATGATATAATAATCCTTCCGTTTAGGCTCCGTTTATTTACCGCTCCGATTATTTTTTCAGTTAAAATTCCTCCCTTAGCCAGCTCCGTTAACTAGTTTTCGTGCTGTTTTTCTTATCACACCTAAACGTTGCGATGCTACCAGACGATGATTTTGCAAACGGATCCAATTGGATCCTTTTTTCGGCCAAACATTAAAACCGAGTAATTTATTGTGACACATTTCAAAAAAATTGCAATCATCTTTATTGCACCAAAGTGTAGGTTTTATGCTTCTAGTGTTAAAATTATACATTAACTCCAAAATGAGTTATTTTACTGTATACCTTGTACTGTGTTCTTTCTGTTTAAAAATTGACAACTAATTATTTAAAAAGTATTTTACTTTTAAAATGAAATTTTCTTTGGCTAAATTATAAAATTTATTTATACCTATTATATAACAACCAATTTGATTTAAAAAACACAGTTCTACTGAACTTGCAATCATTCAATGCGTACGTGAGATATCAAATTATTTTGAAAATTCTCTAAACACATTTGGTATTTTTATTGACCTTTCTAAGGCATTTGACACAGTTGATCATGCCATCTTACTTCATTACTTCATAAACTTAAGTACTATATAATAAATTACAGAGTAATAAAGTGGTTCGAAAGTTATTTATCAAACCGAAAACAATATGTTTCCTGTAATGATGTTTATCAAAAGGATTTATTACATATAACCTGTGGTGTTCCGCAAGGCTCTTTATTAGGGCCACTTTTCTTCTTTATTTATATTAATGACTTAAATAAAGCCTCAAATCTACTTAGTATTATGTTTGCGGATTACACTAACCTATTTTTTTCTAATAATGATGTTTGTAAACTTTTTTTTTTTTTTTATTTGCTTAAAAAAAAGCGTTATCTACTCGTAAAACTGCCTCCAATTTTTATCGACCAAATTGAGATTAAGAGAGACTGTTATAAAGTTCTTAGGAGTTTTCCTGGATGAACACATTACATAGAAATATCACATTGATTACATTTGTACTAAAATTTCTAAAAATATTGGAATTTTGAATACAATCAGAGATTATTTAAATGAAAAGAGTTTGTCCCAACTTTACAACTCGTTTATCCATATCTATTTAATTTATGCAAATATTTAATTTATGCAAATATTGCCTGTGAAAATACTAACAAAAATAGATTGAAACGTTTTTTATAACCGTCAGAAGCACGCAATTCGTATTATTAATTTTGCGGTTCGTCTTACTCATTCGAAGTTTTATTCAACGAAATGAGATTACTTAATATATATGAACTAAATGTATTCAATATCCTATGCTTTGTATATATGTGGATATAAATAATTTAAAACCTGTCAATAAATATACCCTAAGAAATAATGATTTGATAAGCTAAATTTTTTGTCAAACCAAGTTTAATCAATTTTGTATTGATTATCGTGCACCATGTCATTGGAATAAAGTTATTTTGCCAAATTTTGATCTGCCTTCTTCTTACCCTGTTTTTAAAGCTGAGCTTAAAAGTTTTATTCTTTCCATGGACAACGTACTTATGTACTACTAAAAGTAACATTCTGAAATTGTTAACTTTTGTTAACTCTTTTATATTACTTTTTATTAACTTTTTATTATTACTTAGCAATTTATTTTTGTTTGTATTAAGTCATTTTACTTTGTTTATATAGTTAATCATTGTAAATTTGTGAAAGGTAATCGTTATTAGTATTTTTTTTATTATTATCACTATATAATTGTACAACGACAAACTAATGTAAACAAAAAAACAACAACAAAATAAATCTTTATGTTTGTTTACACAAAAAACAGGAAAATGTAGTACTTATATAGGTTACCTTAAGTAGAACAAAACAAATTTGTAATAATATTGTATATATATATATATATATATATATATATATATATATATATATATATATATATATATATATATATATATATATATATATATATATTTGCTATAAAATGTATACAAAGCGACTCATAATACAAAATCGTACATAAAATAATTAAACTAAAGAACTACAGAATAAAGTAGAAATAAAAATCACTTAACAGAATAAAAATAGTCATTAAACCATTGTCAAAAGTATAAAAAATTTAAATACAATAGATATAAAAAAAAAATACAATTATATCGAAAATGAACAGCAGAAAATTTGCTTTTCAATCAAAAAATATTTTATAGTAAAAAACAAAAAAATCAAAGTATAAAATATGTGACTAATATTACGTCGTCATCTACGGTAATTTTTGCAAATAAAGCAAACTAAGATCACTTGATTCAAACTAATCAAAAACCATTTACTTATAAAGCACACACGTAATTATCTTTTTCTTTATTCTTTGTCATACCAAAAACAGGTTTTTTTCTAAAACGTTGGTTTTAGCAATGTTGACATTCAACATTGATTTCTGTGTAACCATTATAAAAAAAGGTGTTTAATAAGGTGTTAAATGTAACTATTTTTTAATATTTATTATTAATTTGTTGTGTCAGCTTATAACTTAATGGATTGGATTCTCTCGTTTGGTAACAGGAATTAACTGTATTTTTCAAATGACGTTATTCTCCTCGTTTAGTTTTAGATTTCATAATGCAAGAATGACTATCAAGTATACATTCAAGCTCTCGTATTTCAGCTTGTAGAGAGGAAATTTCCGTTTGTAGATCCACATTTTTGTTTTCCATGTCATCTGATTCCTAAATTTAAATAATTAAGTTATTAAACTAAAGGTTTGATAATAAGATTTTTGCGTGATAGCTGACTACAAAAGGAACTAGACCATTTTTAACGATATTTATATAAATTACATATTCCCTAGAGGTGCATTCACAGCCTACCTAATTAGAACTTGATATGTTTAAAAAATTAACACAATTTAATTTGCGCAACACTCCCGTTATCAACAATTTCAACCAACTGATTGCTTTAACGTGCATTTGAGGCATGAGTTTGCGAAGAATCTTCAGCAAAAATTTAGTGCATCCCGCAAAATTATAAGCAACAATAAATCATGTTTTGCAGCTGATCAAACAACAGTTTGCACCTTCAAAAGATGATGATGATGAGACTTTAACTTTGCAGCTGCTTTATTGGTAAGGGGAGTTTTTTTTGAATATAAGGTGTGTTCAGACGAAAGAGTTTTCAGAAAAATATTAAAAACAGCAAGACAGTCTTACGAAGAATTACTCACAACTCTTGCTGTAAGCGAAGTTGTAACAAATAGTCGATTTTTAAATTTTTTGTATGAAGAACCAGGACTTTTTGTTTACTAATCATTTTTTGTTTGTTAAAAGAATCAACTCAGAGGAATTATTATTAAAAACATTTATAAATATAAAATCATAAAAAAAGAAATAAAACATTATATGAGAACATTTTTGGAACAGATTCATTGGCACAATGAATATTTAACAGAACCACGTAAACTCTATAAAAGTAGCCATAAAGGTCCAAGTAAAAGTGTAATAAATTAGGGCGTGGTCATAATATAAAACGCAAATTTGGTTTACTTTTAATATTGAAATCAGATATTATAGAAAAACTATTACCATCAACAGGCGGACAAATACGTAGAGCGACAATGGGATGCTTTTCTGCTTGACAAGTTATTCTTATTTAAATCGTCCAGTAAATAAACTATGTTTGCTTAAAGATAAGTTAAATCTAAAATTAAAACAATATTTGTAAATAAAAAAGAAAATTCAGATAGTCATCGCTATTGGTTTTCCCTAATCAAATTCTGTTGAATGCTTAAACGCTTCAAGTTCTAATTGGATTGACAGTAAATGTTCCTTTAGGAAAGTCTGTAAATATTGTGATAATGGATTTCTTGCTCTTCTTGCCGTCAACAATCAAAAAACTGCTTTGATCAGCGTAAAAATTATAAAGAAAAAAAAAGGTATACGTGTAGCTAAATTGTTGCGTATATTGTTAAACACTAGTTAACGCCGCAAACGTTTCAGAGTGGAAATATCACATATTTAAAAAAAAGAATCAGGTAGGAGCTCACAAAAAATACAAATGACTTTAATGATGCTGTAAATTTATCTATACATAAAAAGGTATTTTTAAAATAAAATATATTTATACATTGTAAAAATATTATACTAAAATATTATCTTCTATATATATAAAGGGCAATGTGTGTGTGTGTGTTTGTTTGTTTGTTCTCTATAGAAATCCAAACCGCCAGACCGATCTCGATGAAATTTGGCATGGGGGTAGTCCTCGAGGGGGAGAAGGTTCTTAGCTGGGTTTTGACCCCGTACCCCGACCTCCGGGGTCAGGGGGGCCCAAAAATGGGCCCCCTGACCCCGGGGTCAAGGAGACCCCTTTTTTGGGCCCATTTTTGGGCCCATTTTTGTGTACAGACATCAGGTAAGCCAGTTTAAATATTGGCCCGGGCAACGCCGGGTAACTCCAGCTATATATATAAAGGGCAATGTGTGTTTGTGTGTGTGTTTGTTTGTTTGTTCTCTATAGAAATCCAAACCGCCGGACCGATCTCGATGAAGTTTGGCATGGGGGTAGTCCTCGAGGGGGAGAAGGTTCTTAGCTGGGTTTTGACCCCGTACCCCGACCCCCGGGGTCAAGGGGGCCTAAAAATGGGCCCCCCTGACCCCGGGGTCAGGGGGACCATTTTTTGGGCCCATTTTTGGGCCGATTTATGTGTACATATATCAGGTAAGCCAGTTTAAATATTGGCCCGGGCAACGCCGGGTAACTCATGCTAGTAAAACATATATTATATTAAAAAAATATTATAATAAATATGTTATATAAAAAGTATGATATATTATTAGGCGCCCGCAGATTGGGTCAAGAACCTGACCCAATCTGCGGGCGCCTTGACCCACCCTGGATTTTTTAAAAATAAAATAATTGCTCAATTTTCTTCATTTGGGTTGCTCTAACAGCTGTCGATACACCTGAGTTACTAAAAATGCATAATTTTTGTTTAAATCTTATCAAACGGCGCTGAAGGTTTTGTTAACTTCATTTCGCTTGCTTTTTCCCCATATTTTTGTAATGAACAAAACTTTTTCGTTTTTTTGTTGTTGTGGAAACTTACGTTCTAATTTATCAACCAATAATAGTTTTTTATTTGAAAATTTTTCATTTTATTAAAACATATTCACTCCCAACAATGCTGCAAGCAACCACTATTAGAGCTGGAAGTTACTGAAAGAGAAAAGATGAAGTTTATAAAGAAAAATAACTATTAACAGACGGCTTAAAAGATTGTAAATTTTATGAATCAGAAAAATAAGATGAAGGGAGTGGATTTCAAAAAACAGATATTCAAGGAAAAAAAGTAAACGAACAAGAATGTTTGAAGCACTTAGGAACAATCACAGTTAAAGGATGAGACTTAATTGAATGACGAGTAACACGAGAATCATTTTTAGTAAATGACACAAGAGGCGCTAGCTCTTTAGAGCAGCGCTCATTATAATATTTATAGAAAAAAAAAAGAGAAGCAACATTACAACGGTGTGACAGTGGCTGAAGGTTGGCTTCAAGAGCAGGTCCAACTATATTTACAATGCGGTTTTACACATTGTCTAAAAGAGAAAGGACGTCATTCGATGATCCGCTCCAGATATGGCAACAGTATTCCTTACAAGGACGAATTTAAGATTTATAAAGATAAAAAAAGGATCCGGAGTAAGAATGTTGCAAGTACGATAAAGAGATGCAGTACGATAAAAAGATGATTTAGTCTATGGTTTCTAAAAAAGTTCGGAAGTAAGAGTTAATCCTAGAAGATGAAAGGTAGATGACTCATCGAGTATATAAATATAGGAAGATCTAGATTGTTGCAATAACAATTAGCTGAAAAAAATTAGGTTTTATCTTAGTTGAAGTTCACCAACCACTAAGAGCCCCTTGCTGTAAAAGAAGCAAGATCCTTTTCAAGCAAGTGCCTTCTCCAAGCAACCGTAGAGTGATGGCTTCTTATCAAGACAAGAATAATTTGTAGTACCTCAAATCTGAGAATTTCTGGTAGATTGTTAATGTAAGTTAAAAAAATTATATGGTAATGGATAGAACTTTGAAGAAACGCTGAAAAGTTACAGAAAAAGAAGAAGAGTGCTCTCCATCAAGTACAGCTTTTATACTACGATTGGTAAAGAAGGATTCAATAATATTAAAGATGTTTCCTAATACACCGCAAGAATAAAGCATGTGGAGAAGACCAGGATACCAAAATTTATCAAAGACTTTAGAAATGACAAAAGCGATAGCCTTAAACTCTCCACATTTATCTAATGCTAGATAAAACCTATCAGTTATTACCTTTAACAAATCAGCAGTAGAACGAGAAAATCAAAATCCATATTAATGATCAGAAAGTAAATTATTAGATTTAAGATGTGAATTTAAGTGTCAGTTAATTAAAAACTCAAAACTATGCTTATGATAGGAAGAAGACTAATGGGACGGTAGTTAGACGAGTTAGACCGCTCTCTAAAATTTTTAAATATAAGGATAACAAATACCGCTTTCTCCCGGACTGGAAAAACAAGACTCTGATAAGCACTTGTTAAATAGTTTTGAAAGTATAGACGACAGCTCCAGAGAACACTTCTGCAAGACCATAACAGGTATGTTGTCCGGATCACAAATTGTAGAAGAGTCTAAGCAGGAAATCACCTTAGATAAAGAAGCTTGAGTAATGCGAATGTCTAGCAATTAATCAACCTGTTTGTCGGCTATATCATCTAAGATGTGATTAGTGAAATCAAGAGATGAGATTAATGAAAAGTTCTTAGCAAACAATTCAGCTTTGTCTTTGGTGAGGTCACAAAATCTGAAACATGCAAGAGGCGTGAAATAACAGATTTTCCCTTATTATAGACACTGTTAAAAGTTCTCTAGAAGTCTCTGGAGCCTAGTTTGTTGACATGACATACGAAATTTTGTGACCTGAGAATAGAAGGGTTAGGCGTTAGACAAAAACTTCCTACAATGGTTACTAACAATAGTAAACAGATGTCTTTTTTTTGGAGAATTGTTTTGGCAATAGATATGGAACTAATAGTTACGACCGGAAATTAGCTCAATGAGAGTAAAAACATGGAGAAAAGGAAGGCTTGACATGGAGTTGTCGAGAGGGAAAAAAATTTTCCACGCCAACTTGAATCCAAGAAGTTACATAAGAAGCACATTTGTCAGCAGAAAGACGAAAGATTTCTACCCAAGAGTCATCACAAAAAAATTATGGAAAGATCAACTTTAAGGTAGTTGTAAGAGGTACGATGATAGGGAGATTCTGATAATGAAGAAAAATGAGATGATAGTTTTAGAAAGACCGAGCCATGATTAGAAGCACCTAAGGGTGAATATGGAAGAACTGAGCACTGATTAGGATTAGAAACAAGACATAAGTCGAGCAGAGAAGATAAATAATTCGGATTGTTTGGAAAAAGATTTGGAAAGTTGACTATTTGTGCTAGAGATTGAGAAAGGATTAAGAGATTAAGATAAAAATACTTAAGAAAGACAGAGTCACTGACACTAGAACCAAGCCATTCATTGTGATTTAAGTCACTAACAAAAACGATATTGGCTGAGAGATAAACAGAAAGTGCTTTGTTAATTTGATCAGAAATAACATCGAAAAGAGTACAGACTTGAAATTAAGCAAAAAGACAGAATTTTGCATGTTGTAAACAAAAAACATTTCTTTTTAAGTTCTGTAAATTTTCAAAACGGTATCTCAAAAAAGATTTTTTTTTTTTGAAAAAGTTTAGTATGGCATGTATTTATATGTGTATCAATGTATGACATGTATTTATATGTATTATAATATATGTATTTATATGTATTATAATATATGTATTATAATATGTACTTATATCTAATACAATAATATGTATATGTATATGTATGTAATAATATGATATTATTTACATATATATATAATACATACTAGTATGTTTACACAATAATATATTACGTATAAGTATTATTATATTATTATATGACCGCTATCCATTTTAAAAATATTCTGTAAATTCTAGACCTTTTTAAAATGTAAATGAGAACATGAAAGTTGAAATTAAGAAACATAACATGTAATTTAGAACATGAAAATTGTAAATAAGAAAGCCTAAGAAGTAATTTAAAACATGAAAGTTGTAAATAAGAAAGTCTAAGACGTATTTGAGAATATGATAGTTGTTATTGAGAAAAGATTATAATACTCTGAACAAACTTCATTGTAATTCTGGTTTTGTACTCTAAATTTACTTTTTAATTTAAGCCTTAGCTGCCCCCCTGCTTAAATCCACTTCTTACAAAACTTGCCGAATGGGTTGGTTTTCAATAAATAATAAAATATTATCAACAAAAAAAGTTCAAAAAAAAAACATGTCATAATATTGCTGCTATTAAAAAAATCCCATTGGCTTACGGTTACTTAAATGAGTAATAAATAAAATGTAAATAATTTGTTTACATAGGAATATGAAATTTAAATTAAATTTAAATGATTTCATTAAAAATTACTGCAGTATTTGTACCAAGTTAAACACCAAGTTAAATGCCAAGTTGGCCAAGTCGTATGTTGTACAGCACGTGCGCTATCATCTCCAATTATTCTATTATTTGTTGCAGTAACAATCTTTTCTAAATATTGAACTCGTTGTTCCACAATCCCAGCACCTAATACAGGAGGAATGTGAATCTAATTTTTAACGTTACTTTAAATTTTGGGCCAGAGTTAACATTGGATTGCAGGGCCCTAAAAGTAACAGCTGAGCTGGTGAATTTTTAAAGACTCTTTCCAAACAAGCGTGTCATGGAGCATTGTCAGTTACAACAACCTAATACTCTAAACAATTCCCGGATGTAACGCACAGGTGAAAGACAGCCAACATCCACTTTTTACAAGAATTTAAATGATCATATGCGCGAGTTTCATGACAGCATTTGTTGTCGATGTAGCTGAAATCAAATGTGTGTTTTAATACTATGAAGCAAGTATTTTCATTATTGTTTTTCTCCCTTTTTCAACAAAAAAGGTTACAATTTGCTTCATCCAACCAGAAGACCATTTATGATGTATTCGTTGACGTTCCAAATATAATTAGATCTTATTTGATTGTTCTTTTTATTGTTTGTTATAAGGCTTCTTATTCACTTTTCTTAAAATAAAAAAATCTGCCTTTGAGGTAATTAGAAATTGTTATTGTGGTCACAATAATTGCTATGATAGCCATTGATTTGACAATCATTTTCGATCCATGTTAACGTTTCTTCAATTTGACCACATCATTGATTCAGCATTGAACCACGGACCTCCAGTTCTGAAACCAAAACTAACCACTACACCACGACTGCTACGACGGCTGTTAAAATTACTACATTACGTCACAAAACGGCTGCTTTGACAGTTAATTTTTGTGAGAGAATCACCAAATTGTCACTTTACGCAGCACATTCTACAACTTTTTTACTGTCACTTGCTAAAGATAAATAGTTATATGTTTTGGTTCTCGACTACATATTACGAAATATAAGTTGTGTTTCTCAATTACATCTTGAAAATATGTAGTATTTTGTGTTGTGTATTTTACTTTGCATTAAAGATTTTACTTCTGAATAAATTTCTGTTTTTAAAAGTAATAAATTTAAAACATGAACAAAGTTGTAAATGTAAGCTGCTGCTAACAATAACTTTATAGGTATGATTGACTAAGCTTACTAAGTCACAAAAAAGTTATTTGATGAAAACAATGATGGTCGCCGTGTAAAATGTACAACAGATACCTTTCTGGCTTAAAATGATATCAGCATTATTAGTAGTGGCATAAATGTCACACAGTCACAGAAACTCCAAGCTGTTGAGGCGATGAATTGATTTGATTTTTGACGCACACATAAAAAATCACAGGAAATCAAGGAGGGTATGCAACTTATTAATTTGTGCGCAAACAAATATATATTTCAGCTGTTTGTTATAATCTACTTATTGCACTCACTCTACCGGTAACAAAATGAACAGTAGAGCATACGTCGAGTACTCTGAGACATGTAAAAACTTGGCTTCACTCAACCATGGATAACAAGCATCTTTTAAAGTCGTGTTTGTTGAGCGTTCATTTCAGCATTGTGAACAGCAATATGACTTAATTTATTCAAAAGGTCATTAATATTATTGAAAGGGATCTACGCTTACTGCTGTTATTCCTTTCCAATGAAAATAATTTAAGAATACTTGCTACCGCTTTTCATTGTGTTGATAGAATTGTGCTAAAAAAATTTTAAAAGCATGTTTTAGTTAAGCATTGAAATGCAACTAACAAACACTGAACATTTATCAATGATTTGTATCTGATTATTGGGCACGTTTTGCAAAAAAGTTCTTGTTTGCTATACGAAAAGTTAAAATTCCATCTGCCTAATGTTTACATGTGACTCGCACAATTATCTTTCAAACAGATTTGAAGCACTTAAAGCTACTCTTTCAATTTCACCACTCTAAGTAAACATTCTAAGTAGACATTATAAGTAAACACTTTAAGTAAACATTCTAAGTAAACATTGAAAAATTAACAAGAGTACCAATCGGTTTACAAACTTCTTCAGTCGTTGGCTTTGTCTCCATTTCATCAGTCATTTCGTTTTCTTTTTCTTTTGCATTTCTTCCTTAACTACCTTAATGATATATTGAACAGTTTTTCAATAACATGCTTTATCCATATACTTATTTAGGGAGGCTTGCATCCTCACTCTTTTCGAGAAGGTTTTTTTTCGACTTCTGATAATGTTGTATTTTTTACTTTTGACTATCTAGAAAGTGTTTGCTTTTGAATGCCACATTTCTTTAATATAAATTCTCTTTTTCCAAGTTCATTTAGTATTATGCATTTTTCTACTATGGCTCTACTTGTTGGCTTTCTTTTAGCAACCTTCAACATTTTTAACAAATAGAATGTAATCGAAGCTTAACCGAATCAAAGACATCAGTGAAAATATTTAGTTCAAACTAATTAAGCATAAATGTTTAATTATATTTGACGCAAAATACATTTAAAACTTTAAACACTCGCAGATAAAATATTTTATCTGCGAGCGTTTAAAGTTTATTATATTATTATATGCACTTATATGCAATTCAAAATAAACGCCCTAGTTATGCGAAGTTTTTTACCTGAAGTGACCCCCAAAATTAGTACAAGTTAGCAAATAGTCCGACTTAACCAGGGTACGGTTTAAACTTATGATTTTATAGTAAGTTGACAAAGAAAGTATAAGGGGAATTAAAAATCCACTTTCAAAAGACGTCCAGAACATCTTTTGAACTAAACAAAAAAATCATAAAAAGAAATATCTTTTTATATCTGACATAATAAGTGATAATAATAAAACAGTTAAACGAGATATTCTATATCCATAAACACATTAAGGTGGACTTGGAATTCTTGATTTTTATAAACTAAGTATAGGATTGAGGTTAAAGAACTTGTTACAAATAAAGGAAACTAAAAGACCACAGAAATCTTAATTTTTTTTCTAGCATTTTAACTTCCAATACTGCTGCAAGCAACCACTATTAGTGTTGGAAATTAGAAGAAGAGAAAAAATTAAACTTTTAAAGCAAAATAACTATTGACAGACAACTTAAAAGATTGGAAATTATATGAATCAGGAAAACAAGATGAGAGAGTGGATTCCAAGAACTATTGTTCGAGTATAAAAATTAGACGAATAAGAATATTTGGAGCACTTATTACTATATAACAATTATTTATCAGTATCTGTCGATGCATCGACATTGGCTAATAAGCCAAACCACTATACCATAGGCTCACTATGCTTATTACATACCTATATTTACATATTACCTTTATATATTTGTCATATGTAAATTTACCTTCATATACATTAAACCCTATTAATAACGACAATCAACCTTTGCCAACTTTAACACCTTATAACTTTATTCTAACTTTTAACGTGTCTCATTTTTTCTATAAGTTTTTTCTGGGTAGTTCCGTATTTAAAATAGTGGTTTGTATTAACTTGCATCTTATTGGAAGAAAATTTAACTTCTTAAACGTATGAAAATTACTAAAATATGCTTAAATTTGCTAAAATATGCTAAAATATGTCAAAATATGTCAAAATGAAGTTAACTATAGTATTTTTCTATTCATTAAGTCTTTACAGATAAGTTTTCTGATTAGCTACTACTGTCTTCAATTTATGGGCAAAATATAAACAACTTGTTTAAGTTTACAACTAAAATTTATCTAAAAATATGTTTTGTGCTATACTTTAGTTTTAAAATATCTATTTGTTTATTTAAAAACATACTTTCAGATATATTTCATCTTTCTCGAGAGGTTAAAGGAATCCTTGGTGAGAGATCAACTGGCATAAAAAACTCTAAGAAATTAACTTTTGAAGCTATAAAGTAAATCTTCGAATTTTATAAAGATATTAGAAACAGCAGGTTATTGCTAGGAGCAAAGGAACATATTTGCATAAAGACAGTGGTATATTATGCAATCTTTCAGAACTTTATAAGAAATGATTCTTTATAAGAAATTAAATTAAAAATTAATTATATTAAATGATACAGTTGAGATGGATTTACCAGTTTTTATGTGAAACTCTATGAAATTAGAAAATATTAAAAATTGAACGTTAAAAGGGTATCCTTCTTTCAATGCTAAATTAAAACATCTTAACTTTTAAATATATTATTAACGCAAGATTTAATCTCCAAACAAAACATACACATACATTGTTAGCGCTTATTAATTAAATGATTATTTAAAAAATGCACAACCATTTTTTTAAAATCTAAAACTTCACATACCATAGATGTAACCAACGTTAAATAAGCTGATCTACAGTTAGAAAAATGAAGTTTATAATCATTTTTAAAAACTTGAGCTTGAATCTTTTCACGCTTTTAGTCTAAACAATTTCTAAACAAGGGCTCAAATCATATGAATTAACACAAAAAAAGTTTTAATATTACTTAAAAATAATTTCTTGTAAATTGAATATTAAATTTATATCATATTCACAGTGAAAATGAGTAAATGGGCCATTGTTTGGTATTATTTTATGTTTAATGTTTGGTATTTTATCTTATCAAACAAGAATTAACTAAAAGATTACGATATGAAATCTTACATTTAAAATTTCTTTTTTTTTTTTTTAATATTTATTTCCCTTCAATAAAAAGCAATTACAGAATAGCTTTATTACAAATCAGGATAATCCGATTTGTAATAAAGGGAGGACTTCCAGTAGATCATACGATCTTATCAAGTAGCCCTTTACAATAATAATAATAAAAAAATAAAGTTAACCAATACAAATTAATCAGCATAAGCTATATATAAATGTGCATTTAAAATGTAAATATACTGGATATATGAAATATCTGAAATAAAAGAACCAAAAACATAAAAAAATATTTTCTGTTGAAAAGATAACTTCTTTTAATTTTCGTTTGAAAGAAGTTAAAAGTCTATTTCAAAAACAAATCAAAATTAAGCAAAACTATTTTAATATATAAAAAATGACCGTGGTAAGAAATAAATAGTTGTTCAAATTTAGTTTGGAAGAAAGGTTTTAAGAGATTTTTTCCATTACGAAGATTGTATTTGTTTATGGGTTTTACATTATAAAGGTTTATAAATACATCAGAGGATAAATGATTTTTAAATTTAAACATGAAACATAAAATATTATAAACATTTAGTTCGTATACATTTAAAGCTTTCATTTGCCTCTGAATTGTTTTGAATCTGAAAAACGAGTTACAAAATTAATTAAACGAGCTGCGCGTTTCTGATGCTGATTTAAGTTTGGTTTTCTGCGCGCTTCCTCATACAATATAAGTATAATTTAAATGGCAGTGGATAAACGAATAATATATTTGTTTTAATTGTTATTTAATTAACATAGGTCGAACTTTATATATAATTCCAATACTTCTAGCAACTTTCATAAAGATATTATGGATTTGTTGTTTCCACGATATGTTCTACAAGAATTTATCATGGAAAACAACAAATTATCTACAAGAACTCCAAGAATATAAGTTTTGTAACTTTTTTCCTTTTTAGTATCACTTATATCATTGTTGACTTCATTGCATCCTTTACATCATTATTGCCTTATTTGTTTGCTGTTAACAAATGCGTAAAGCTTATTAGAATCAGTACTTGAGTTTTTAGCTAAATCAATTTAAAACTTGTTCAAGGTCAAATAAATAGCGTTTTTGGTTTAAGGTCCCAGTAGGCTGGTTTATATAAAAGCCAAAGCTCAATGTATGACCCACTCAAATGTTTGTCAGTTGTATCTAGGTAAAAGCCCAGCAGCGCCAATATAATGGTTTATCTCCATTTAATGTTCGGAGTAGACGAATCGCTTTAAGATTTATGGACGAAGATGGAGATAACGAAAACCGACTACGCCTTGAACCTCTATCAAATGTCACGGATTTTTTTTTTGCCGATAAACAAGTTTAAGGCCATAGAAGGCAGGTTTATTTTTTAACGTTTTTATTTTTGCTTATTATTTATATTTTTGTTTTGTGTTAGTTTTATATTTTTATTTGTTAATTTGCACTTAGTTGCAGTAGATAAAAGATAACTCTTAGATGTGACCTAATGTTTCTGACAACAAATTTTTTTTATTATTTTAAGGTTTTTAAACATTTTTATATTGTTATTTAAAAGTTTATATTTTATTTAGTTTTTTTAATGTTTTACAGGTTAAAGGTTAAATGTTCAGAGTTCGCATTGCTTATTGGATTGTTAATAGAATATATTTTTATGGATTTCTTGGATCTTGTTTAGTCTTTAGTATTTGGTATATCTCTGGTGACAGTATTGTTTTCTTTCAACTTCATATATCTCGCCCTCCAGAGTTTTCTTCCTACTTCATATCCCTTGCCCTCCATAGTTCAATAGTTGTTATTTTTATTACAGTTGTTATTATTTTAATTGTCTTCTTATGACAAGGTAGATTATCTGTGTCGGTTAAGAGAACAGTGCGCACTATGAGGGTTAAAGGGTTGTGTTGGTTACTGTGCTTTGTACAATAGTTTTGACTTACATCATACTGCTGTGGCTATTCTATATGATGTAAAATGATGGAATATTGTTTCTCGTACATTTTTTCATCGTCGGAAGGCTACTTTGCATCAATCAACACTGTGTGCTCTGGCTGGGTTCTTGAGTATATGAACTAAAAGATCTCATATACTTTTCCAGGGAAGTTGTTTTTGAAAATTTGTTTACGAGAATGTCTGCACTTTTTTAATATGTATGCTATTTTGATTGTTCGATAGAGTTTTGTATATATTTTTCGATGATTTATTTGCTAATCTCAAAAGGGTGTTATTGTTTCATAAGATGTCAATAACATTTCGATATTAGAATGGTGGGATCTCTATTGTTTTGGTAGTAGTTATTTAGAATTAGAAATTTTCACTGTTGGTAGTTTTGGTTTGCAAATTTTTGCAGTGAGGTGGCAAGTAAATATTTTTGGAGGTAATAAGGTTCATTTGGTTTTTCAAGAGGTTGCATCTGTAGTAGGTGTTTCATTCTAAGAGCCTTTGTTAAGTGGAATCAAGCAATTCTAATCCTCGAAATTAGTTAGTAGATATATTATTTCTCATTTAGCGGTCTTAAAAAACTCACTTTGCCATAAGTAGATTAAAATTTTATTTTTTATTTAAAAAACCATACCTTTGAGAGCCATGGTGTTTAGAAATTTTTTTTTGCATCTTATTACGACGTCCAGTATTTGAAAATTTTTGTTTGCCCTTTGAATTTATTTAGTATTTCACTTCAGCTTTGTCGTGCAGAAAATCTAGATTAGTATCTAAAATTACGCCTAAGATGGTTAAAACCTCCGTGTGCTAAGGACTTTTATTTTTGTCTTGTTTATGTTCGACCCAGTCGCATATTGGAGGTCTTCTAATACTGTATAATTTCATTAATGGATAACACGTATTGTGTAGTTATTATTGTATTATCTGCGTATTGTAAGATTTTAAGTGACTTTGAGGTTACAGGTATAGAAATATCGTCAATCTTTTGACTTCTCTTTATTGCTTAGGACAAGATTTCTACCCCCACGCATAAGTGGAAATTGGATCACATTTTCTTACTCCTCTATTAATTTTAAAGGGTTTACCAAGGTAACCATTATAATTAGTTAGAGATTGTGTTTTTTACAGTTTGCTTTAGGGCCAGAGTGAATTTAAAATCTAAGTTAAAGCGTTCCATTACTTTAAATAAGAAGTTTTGGTCTAGCTTATCAAAGGCCTTCTCTTGATCTATAGATATGATAAACCTTTTTTTAAATTTTTTTCATTTGTGTACTCAATGAGGTCCCTTGCTAAAGATATGATGGTAAAAAATTTTCGTTTTGGGATAAAACAAGTTTGCGATGGTTCTATTATTTTATCTAAAACTTTTGATAAACGGGTTTCCAGAGCCTTAATTATGATCTTGTAGTTAGAACATAATGAGATCGGTATCCAGCTTTTAGATAGTCTTAAAATTTTTATTAATACTATTCTTTGTGAGCAAGTTAATTCTTTCTCTTCATTAAATATGATTTTATTTACTATGTTGGTAAATTGAGTTCCAATTATGTCCCAGAAACTTTGTTAGGATTCCAGCGGTATGCCATCAATTCTTGGTATTTTGTATTTTGCTAGACAGCTTGCACCACTAAAAAGTTCTTTTTTTGTGAGGCTTTTGTTTACAGAAGCATTTTCATCTTTATTTAGTGGGTTAGTTATATTTTTTAATAAGGTTTATTTACTTTACTTTATCTAGCTTTGTATAGTTCTTTGTAGTACCTTTATTAGTTCTTTGTTACTACAATAATTGCACCTTCTAATTGCATTTTTTATATTATCAGTGTCTTTATGTGCTGTTGTTCACAAATATGTTAGTAATTTTTTTTTCCTTCCTATTTTCCAAAAAAAAGAATACCTTTGATGTATTTTCACCATCTTCGACAATTTGTTGTTTCGTTCATGTGAAGATCCCTCGGTCAACACTAACTTGTTTTTTTTTATTTTTAATAGAATTGATCAATTCCTTATAATTAGGCTCAGTTTTCAGTTCTTTCTGGAAATTGTTTTCAAGTTTTTTAATATAAGTTTTTTTACTTTGGATAATCATTGTTGATCTTGTTATAGCAATTACTTTTAATTTATACTTAAATCTCGCACCATCGGTTTTGAATTTCATAACAGTATTTTGTTTTCATAAATATTTCAAACTCGTTTGTTATGTTTTTCATTCTGGTGCTGATATCATGGTCCCTTTCTATTTTGAGTCTTTGTTAGCTGATTAGAGACAAAAGCTTTATGGTCACTCAGGTGTGTTTCAATAATTGTGTTTTTATAGTTATGTCTTTTGTTTATTTGGCTATATATTCTGTCAATACGACTACCGACGGACCCTTCAATCTTTTAGTAAGTGTACTCTTTTCCGTGTGGTTTTAGTTTCCTTTAGGTGTCTACTAGGTCATACTTATTGAGGATTTCTTTTGTTTAAGAGTTCGTAATGTATTGTTTTTGTTAAATTTTTGGCCGGGTTGAAATCTCCTACAAGATATAAATTGTCTAATTTTTTAATATGCTTTTCGAGGGAGCTAAAAACTTTTTTTTTTTTCATTAGAACATTTGGCGTATAAATGTTAACAATTCTGATTATAATATTATTAATTGATATATTTATAACGAGGATTCTTCCATTTTTATCCTGTGTTACTTGTTGGAATTTAACTGTATTTGTAAGGATCGCAACTTCTCGCTTTTTATTTGTTCCGCTCTATCTTCAACTTTTGTATGTTTTTATCCGTACAGTTTCTTGAATCCAAAAGATATCACTGTCAATATTATTTAGAAAACTTATAATCTTTCCTCGTTTTACATAACTTTTTAGAGCTTTTACATTTAATGAGCAAATTTTGACAACCATTTTTGTTTTTCATATATATTTTTTTTGTTTTCAGTATTAAATCTTTATTTCGTTTTTGGTTTTATTTTTTATTTTTTGTTTTTTTGTGTTTTTGTTTTATATTTCTATTTTGTTTTTAGTTTTATTTTTGTTTTGTTTTTAGATTATACTTTTTATTTTCTGGAGACATTGCAGAATTCTTAATTGATTCTTTCACGGAATTTTCAATATTTGACCGTTTATGGTCACGAAAAGAAGAAATTTCGTGATACTTTTTCGTTTTTATAATCTTGTTGCTAGTTTTTTAAGGCCCTCCTTCCGTTTTCACTTATGCCGGTTTGTTAACTACCCAAAGTGATTGTGTTAGGTTTTGGACGGTTATCTGGTTTTTGTTATTTATGTTTTTAAATTGTTCTAGATCTCTTTTTTTTACCTGTTTTAATTCACTTGACTTACCTTTAGTTGTGGTTTTCTGAAGTAGGTTTTCTAATAATTTGTTAACTTCATTTGTTTGGTTTTTAGTTTCACTCGTATTTGCCGCTTTTGGTAATGTAGAGTCTGGTTGTCCTGTATAGATTATTTATAACATCATATCCATCAATTTTGGTAAGCCTGGGTACCAGGTTTCTCAATATTTTCCATTACAGCAACAAAAATTCCCCATAGATATTTAGATTTTCTTTTTGAGGTTACTCTCTTCACTACCTTCAAATTGACATGTTTACCATGCCCCATATTTTCTAGGATTTTCCAAACCACTAAATTTTTACATTCCAGTGGTAGTCCAATAATGGAGAGAGCCACACGATTACTAAACTTTCTTTTTCGAGTTGAGTTAGAGAAAAGGTGGTGAATTTGTATACTTAACCCCCTCCCCCCACTTTCTTTAATATTTAATATATTTTCTTGAATATTTTGCCCCTTTCCTAATAGTTTATATTTATGAAACTCTTTTTGAAAAGTGATTTTAAGTATCGATTTGCCACGAATTATTTGGGCACCGGTTATTCTTCATCCATACTTTCATCTTCTAAATCCATTAGTATTGTGCTGATATTTGTATCAAATACTAGTTTATATTTAGTTTACTTATTTGTTTTAAATTGTTGAACACAGTTGGTTTATGTGCCGTTGTTTTTATTATTTGTGCATAAGAAAGATTTGGAGAGGCTAATTGTTCATCCTCGTAGTTTTCTACGTACACATCTTTACCTCTTAGTTCTGAGAGGCAATCAGTTATATTCTTATTATAGCTTATGAAATCCTCCATTGATTAAAAGTTGATTAAAAAGGCTATTTATAGACCTTTATATATAATAATATGCACTAAGTCCCTCAATACGCACTTAATCACTCTAAACGCCCCTCATGATCTCCATTATCCCTCAATACACTCACTACTCAATTAACACTCTATCAGGCTACTAGCTCGTCGAATATGCTAATAAATCAAGAACAGATACTTATTTTTTTGCCAAACAACTTGAGACTCCAGCAACTGAAAGCAGAATTATGCCGGGTTCTAGAAAACGGTTTTTTTTTGGGAGAGTAAACTCCTTGTGTATCCCACTTAAGGGTTTATTTATAGCTACTTAGCCAAAACTAAGCAGCTACAAAAAATGGAACAAAAATAAATTAAAAATAACAAAAGCAGTGTTATATAGTTTTATAATTTTTATTTTTTTTGTTTTTATTTTACTTTATTTATTTTAAGCTGTATGACGAAATTTGTTCTAGTATATTATGTCTCGGTTATGGATTAGATTTTTTGGTTTTTTGGCTTCAGTATGCATATACTTTAATTTAGTTTCAACACTTGCCTTTTATCTTGTTAGTCTTTGTTCTTCATAACCTTGTCGCCTTTTATTTTTTTCCTTCTCATATTTGGGTCTTTTATACCGAAAGAACCTTTTTAATTCATCTTCGGTGCAATTGTGTTTATAAAAACTATAAAAAAAAGTTTTTATTGTAACACCGTATTTAATTATAACATATAGATTGAAACTCTATTAAAAGTTTAACTCCAGATACATTAATTTCTGAACATATTCTGAATATGTAGTTAACTTTTATTCGATGCTATAGTTTTCCGTCAATTGTTCTTTTTGTATTTCTTTGGATGGTATATTAACTACCTGCTCCATTTCTTCTTCATGGGTGATTTCTAGTATTTTATGTTTAGGTGTGGAGTTTTTAGTAATGTTTGTTTTATTTATAGCCGACGTTAACTATACTTCTTTCATATTCGTTGGTTCTAATAGGATCAAGGATGTTGAAGGAGACAATGACTACGCCAAGAACCTCTATCGACTGTCACGGTTTCAATCTCATGCTATTTCTGCTTTCTAACAACACCGTAACCAAGTGAAAGGTGGTCCGAAGCCGAAATAAGAACAGATACTACACTTGATCTTAGCCATTAGGCCGAAAAGCGATATGGAGGCATAATTTTATGACAATGTTTTTAGCTTGGTAAACTAAAGAGTAGATCAATATTTATATAGGTTCTCTGTATATTTCAAATTGTAGTTTTATATTTTTCAGACTGTTGTTGTGATATTTTTTGAGATTGTGAAATAAATTTATTACAAGCATTTATAAAAATTTCTGAAAATATTGAAGAATTCAAAAAGATATCCCAAAATACCGAGACAAATTATGTTCATGTCTTAAATAAATATTTTATTAACCTCTTCACTTTTTGGTTCGTTTTGTTTGTTTTTTAACTATAATCCTGTGTTACTACTGAATGTCAATAAATAGTTAAACTAAAAAAAAACTATTTCTAGGGCACCTTGATTGAATAACTGTCCTCAGGGCCTTTATTTTTTATTATGACGAGCTGTGCTCGAACTATTTAATGTTAGCGCTTTTTGTTCTGCTGCGGTTACATCAAAAGTTGTTATCGTTTCATTTCTTTTTAATATCCATTGTTATGAGATATATTTGTTGTTATAGACTATATCCATTGTAATGAAGATATTTTAAAATATGCAGATATCTTAAAACTAAAATATTTGAAAGATAAGTTTTTTTTTGCTGAGTGTTTGCATAGAAACAAATAAATTTTTTAACTCTTTGGATAACTGACAACTGTAAATCCTAATTTATAATGTTAACAAAAAAAGAAAAACAAGAATTTACAATCTGATAAAAAAAAAAAAAAAAACGATTTGTGGAAGGTTTTTTGTTTTTCAGAAGAAAAAAAAAATTTGGGCAGCATTAAAAAGTTCGTCTTACCGCATCGTAAACTTCTAATGAGAAAATGTTTATTAAATAGTAGTAATACATTTTTTTATAGTTAAACTTAATTTGCAATCCTAACTGTAACGGTAGCTTTATCAAATTATATTGGATACACCCTACTTAATTATAATATTAACAAATGAAACTCGTTTAATTAATATAATTATGCGTCAAGTTTAATTTAAAAATCTAATTTAATAAATAAGGAAAGTAATTGAAGAGCTAAGTGCTAGGAGTACTTAAGTCACGAAGTAAATATTTTGAGAAACTCTACTTTGATCAGAGCTATAACAGTTCAAAATAAGAATATAAATGGATGATCAAAATAGATTTTCTCAAAACATTTGTTTTGTGACTTGAGTACTTTTAGCACTAAGCTCTTCAATTGTTTAATTAATTCAAATTTATTGGTAACTAAGATTTAAATTTACCTTCATTAAACACTTTATGTGCTCTTTTCTTTTATTTCTACATTTTGAAGCAGCAACTTTATTTCTCTCTCTTCTCATTTTTTTGCGTTCACCTTCTTCCAGTTTTATCTATGAAAAAATGTTTAAATAAAGTATTTTAACTAAAGATTAAATGGTTTGCAATTTGTTTTCAATGATTTTTTTAAAACTATTTTGAAAAAAAAAACTTTAAGATTTTAAGTTAATTTTCCTACACACACACACACACACAGACACACACACACACACACACACACACACACACACACACACACACACACACACACACACACACACACACACACACACACACACACACACACACACACACACACACACACACATACACATACATACACACACACACACGCGCGCGCGCACACCACGCACGCACACACACGTACACACACACTTAAATTATACGATAACAGTTTGGTTTAATTGATTGCGTTGATTAAAGTTATTTACAACCAAAAGTTATTTACAACCAAAATAAACAAAAAAAAACACTTTTTTATTTGAAATACACATAAGATCTTTTGCCTCTTAGTCATTTAAGTATAGATGCTGACAAGAAAACTAAAGTTAGCATTTATATTCTATTTTTGAACTTCTCGATTCAATTTTTGTTTAATAATCTAAAGTACCTCGTATATTAACCGTTTTTGGCACTTAATTAATAGCAGAAGCATTACGCTATAAATGACTACATAAAACAAACTTTTTGTTTTGATGGCAATGAACGCTTTTGATTGATATATATTTTTAACATGAAATATTTTTATTTTAAAAAAGTAAAAAACAAAAAATGAAAAAATATGTAGACGACGAACACTTTAATATTGCATCTAAAAGAAAGCAAAACCTCTTGTCCGTTTCTCATGTAAACAAGATTAATTTTTATAAGTAAATATTAAACTTGCTGAAATCTCGTGAGTCGACCCGACTCAGTCAAGTCCCTAGATAAATAACTTACCAACAAAACTAAATAATTTACGGAAATGTGCCATGAATTTACCCCGTCCAATTCCAATTCTTCGTGTATTTTTTACTTATACATTGAGTTTTAATAAAACTCTTAAATAAATTTTTTTTTTTCCAAAAAGTCGTTTGACTGAGCGTGCTATAGTTGAACATACAAATAAAATATTTTAAATTTTGAAAAAATGAGAAAGTACGTTTAGCAGGCGTGTTTTATGTGTATTAACCTATCTAAGTGGGATATTTTTATGCAAGAAATTTTACTATAAAAATTAAAACAATTAAATATCAAAGGCTTTATTTAGGAAAATTAGATAAAAATTACCTAGGCAACAAAATGCAGTTGATCATTAAATTCTACTAATATTTTATGATTTAGTTTAAAAAATTTTTTTTTTTCTATATACCTGTGTTAATTCAGGATGACTTTTTAAGAAAAATTACTGTAATTTGGAGTTCGGAACGAAAATACACACACAAGTTTATCTCTGTTTTAATAGGTATGACGAAAACAAAATTTAAAAAACAAAGTTTATTGATGAAACTCAAACTTCAATAAAATGCGTTTTGGCGTTTTACATTAGTGACCGAGTAAAATTTATTTGCTCCTAAATTGGGGATGGGTTTGCTCAAGTCGCAAACATTTTAATTTAATAGAAAAGTTTTAAAAACTCCGAAGGCTCGACAAAACTAAAATGATTTAAAAACACCTTTAAGGGAAGGTTGCGTATGTTGAGCATATTAACAGTGTATTGTTTCTTTGCAGCCGAAATATTATAATATTTATATTCATTTTTCCAGATCATCATAATTTTATCATTATTATCTCAACCATAAAAAAACAATAATAATCTTTCCTATCTCTAAAAAAGTAAACAATTCTATTTTTTAATAGTTTTTAATAATAATTTTAATATTTTTAATAATAACCTTTCCTATCTCTAAAAAAGTTAACAATACTTTAGCCAGCGTTACTTTGGCCACACTTCGGTAAAAAGATTATTTAGCTTATAACTCCATTAAATATATATTTTTTCCCACTTTCATACATGCAAATCATTGATTACACTTTAACTTTAATTATTATGTGGGTATTTAATTTTTCAGCTTTTTTTAGGTTGGCACTACTGGCAGTAAAAGTTTTGTTGTTATGGTTACATCAATATTTACCTTCCAAACTTAACTTTAGAACTTAGGTAAGCTGAAAAATTAAATACCCACACAATAATAAAAGTTAAAGTGTAATCTATGATTTGCATGTATGAAAGTGGGAAAAAATATATACTTAATGGAGTTATAAGCTAAATAATCTTTTTACCGAAGTGTGGCCAAAGTTACCCACGCTGGCCAAAGTAACCCCCTTTGAAGGTATTCAAAAATTATGACGGGGATGGTAAACTTTTTTAACAGTAAAACAATTAAAGAATATTAAATATACCACCAAGAAATTAAAATAAATAACACCGTCGAACTTGTATGAATATTCTTAACGAAAAAAATTTGCGAAAAAATCATTAGTTTATCCGAAAAAAAGGTTATACCATCTTAGGAACCTGCTTATCTTACGCAACCTTCCCCTAAATGCACTTAAAAGCTCACATAATGGTTCCATAAAAGTAATTTTTTGGTTTTTCTAGATGAGGTTGATTGTAAATTTTATAAGGTGCAGCCAGTATTAAAATCGATAAAAAGTTTCATTTTTCATTTTTGTTCTTAAGTTTGCGACAACAATGTCGTGTTTTTTTGCCTTCCATCGACGTTAGTTTTACTGTTAGAAAAGCATTAAATAATAAATTCATATATCTAGATCTTATTCCAGTGACTGCAATGGAGTCTTCAAAAGAACTTTTAGGTACAAACAAATAACGCTCGCACTTTCCGTTTTCTAATTTTCCCTCGCAGAGTCTTTAATTAAACCTAAAATTAAAATAGTGGTTTAAGTTCGATCAAACTCACCGCGCAAAAGAGCAAATGTCCTCATACTTCTATTTTTTTATATAAGTTTAGCGTTGTGTAATTTATGGCAACCCCTTGGTTGACAACTTTTTAAGTTTCCATGGCGTAAGAACTCAGATTAGATATAACAAAAAACCGATTCCTAATAAGGATTTGTTAAAAATTAGTATTACTGAGATATTGTTTATTGGCAAGAATTGTTTGCTTTATACAATTTAGGGGTAGTCTTTCACCACTGTTTTTTCTTTTGATTTAAATTATTATGGTTTTCGTTCTATAAAATCAGAAATTACTATCAGCAAAAAGTCCAAATATCATCAAGAACAGTTTAAAATTGTTTTAGTAAAAAAATTACTCAAAATAAAAATTTCAGAAACTTATCTTTTATTATAAATAAAAACTTTTGTATCAAGATATATTCTTCTTGAAATTTCAAGAGAATTTACAATTCTTAAATAAGTAAATAGTTTTTAAATTTTCATTCGCTCTAACAATTAGTCCTAATTTTCCAATTTTAATTTTCTATTTTCATATATTTTTTAATCCCCAGGGTTTTGAAGTTATAAGTTTCATACAACGACGGTTTTTAATGATGCATTCATCATACAGTACTCAATGAATACATTGAAAATATCTTCGTTATTGATACTCGAATAGTTTTTTTTATGTAAGTATATTTTATTTCAGAAAACAATGCGTTATTGCTCATGAAAAGAAATTTTCAAAATTACTCAAAATAAAATTTTTTCCCCAAGGTTCCATTTTTGCACCTTTTTTATTTTTAATATACATAAGTAATCTTCCTATAAATAATACCTTCCTATAAATAAACAGTTGATTAAAATCTAACAAATTATCGCTAAACACAGAATAAACCAAATACATTCTTTTTCATTCTAACCTTTAAAAAATACCACTCGATTTACCTTCGCTAAATATATATACTAAAGAAATAGAAAGAACCCAAGCAACTAAGTTTCTAGGGATAATTATTGATGAGAACATGGAAATCACATATAGATATATTAAATACCAAAATATTAAAAAAAATTGGTATCCTCTACAAAGCTAATTCTATACTGTCTCCTGATAATTCAAAGTAAATAACAAAAATACAAAAACAAATAATAGACTTATTTATCAAAACTTGAACGACTATATATTACCTATTTAGCAAATCGTGTACCTTACTTATATTTATGTGTATTGAAATAAAATTTAAAAAAATGAAAAACTTCTTTTTGTCTGGATTCTTTGTTTTTTTGCATTTTAGATTTTTACTTTCATTCTGCCGAAAACTGATGACATTTTTTTTTTAAATATAAACTTTTTTTAAATTGAAGTATCCAAAAATATTAGTAACACATAAAAAAATCTTATTATAGTAAACCGCGGGATAGCGGAAATGCATTTAAATCAAGAAGTGTACGCCACCTTCCCTCACCAAAGATGCTTATATGGCCAGAGCCGGCTTCGAGCAAGAACCTTGAATTTCTGAAGCCAAAATTCAAACCACTACACTACGGCTGTTTAATGAAAAATCTTTAAAAAATAATTTTTATAGATATAATGTTGTTTATTTCATAGATATATCATATTATTACATTATTATACATAATCACATATTTTTAATAAAAAATTTTTTTGTTGCCGTATACCTCATTTATTTATAAAAAATATAGCAAAATGTAGCAATATATAAAAATTATTTTTACTAAAATAGAGAAATAATTTCAGTGCATATCATACACATGTGTTCAAGGTTAAAAGTATAACTAATTTAATGACTTTGTTTAGTTTTGTGATTCGTACAATTGTAAGGTTATTATGTTATTAGTACGCCCAAGCTTATTTTAAATATATATTTTTTAAATACTTTACCGATATTTTGTTGTATCGCCTCGCGTTGTTTATTCAATGCAGGGTGCTACTTGAGTTATTTTACAAAAGCATGGTAAATTTATTATCTTGTGAAAGTGTAAAAATCTATATTTGAAGATAAAAACTCTTAAATTTTTTTCTGACACCAGTCCATGGAGCACAGAACATTTGCTGGACGTCTTGAGGAATTCGTACGGACTTGTGACGTCTATAAACATTGTATAGACGTTTTTCGGACGTCAGTGCCCGCTGGGAGTATTGTATAGTACATAACGTTCTTGAAACAAGTTTTTTTTTACCTTGACATGAGAAATTTTTTTGCTCGGTAAATCTGAAACAATTTAAGGCTTTTCGGGAAGGTTATACCTTTTATAAGAAAAGTTTTCTTTGAAAGAACTTTATGTTATTTCAATCAACGTGAAATCATTCTCAGAATCTAAGTTTGCAGCTTTTTCATTAGACTGTTGTTTCTATATAAAGTTTTGAATATTTGCATAATTTTAGCAGTATATTTTTTCTGAATTTTTTGATTGACTGAAATTAAAACAGGTGACTTTGAGCTTTTTTATATTTTTATTTTAGGTGCCCCAACAAGTCCTTACGGTTTTACCATAGAGCACCGGGGGAGAGTATTTGAAAGGAAGTTTACGCCTCCTTCCTTACCGATGTTATAAAACTTCTCCAGAGGTGGTATTGAACCACGGATCTCTGGCTTCTGAGGCAAGCGCGCTAACCACTGTGCTACGACTGTTCAAAGAGCTGTTACTATTAAGATGAAACATGTTCAAGTTTAAATGATTTAACATGGGTGCCACAAAATTATAATTATTTGTTAAATCATAAATCATTTGCACGTTCTCAACTACGTGCGGACAATTTGTATAAAAAACTTCATCTCTTGTGTATGGTTATTAAGAAGCTCCAAGATGTTCTTACGGTCTTATTACAGAGCACTGCAAAAGTTTCTAACTAGGGTACACCGTGGAAGCATTAAACAATAAAGTTCAAGTCTTTATTTTTGGTAGGGGGGAGGTGGACTGGTCACTTTGTACCTGGGAGCGGAATCAGAAGGGGCGCACAGCGGCTGAATTTTATTTTTTTACTTTATTAAAATAGATTGATAAGACATTGATAATTTCCTTTCATTAGGCTCCTTATATTAAAATTTAAGTTACTTTGTTACTCGATTAGGGCACTATTTACTAGTTGTCGGTAGTTCATATGTCAACAATACACCATTAGCCAAATTTGTAGGTCTGAAACTAGTCGAAGCAGTCGAGCAGCACACACACACACACACACACACACACACACACACACACACACACACACACACACATATATATATATTTATATATATATATATATATATATATATATATATATATAGCTTAGGCTTAGGGTTAGGATTACGGCAAGGTATAAACATGTTTATATTAGTGTAATTAAATAAATAAAAATAACAAAAATCAATATAAAAAATATATTTTTATTATAAATAATAAATCTAAATATAAATGAAAATAGAAACAAAATAAAAATTAAAAAAAATATATAAATATGATAAAAATAGTATAAAAAAAGTAAAAATAAACAACATCAAAACGGGAATAATAAAACATGTCCCCGTAAGCGCCGACTTGGAGTGTATGTGTATATATATATGTATATATATATATATATATATATATATATATATATATATATATATATATATATATATATATATATATATATATATATATGTATACATTAATAGAACTAAATAAAGATTAAATATAACGTGATAATTTTTTTTGATTTTTTTTTTGTGAAAAGGCATCACTTGCGCGAAACTAACAGCTTACAATATGTTATGGAAAAAAGTTCTAAAACCGCGACTTGCCAAACAACATATAAAAAAGCGAAAAGAATTTTGCCAAAGCGTCAAAGAATGGTCTGAAGAAAAATGGAGAAGAGTAATGTTCAGTAATGAGATGAATATTGAGGTTAATAACCGAAAAAATAGAATTATGGTTTGCAGGTAGCCATCAGAAAAACATAATCTCGATTGTATCGTTCAAAGAACAAAAAAAGGTGGCGGGTTGGTTGGAGAATGGTGCTGCACGATATATTATGGTCTCGGTATGTTTAAATTATTTGATCTCAACTCTATTTATTAAGGCGATATTTTAAATCACAACTTGTTCATCAATTGATGCACTTGAGCAAAGCGTTCCGTTCATTTTTCAGCAAGACAATGAGCCATGTCACAGGGCTAAAATTGTCTCTGAATGGTTCGAAAGCAAAAATATTCAGCGTCTAACTTGGCTACCAAATAGCCCAGACCTAAATTGTATTGAAAATTATTGAAGTTGACTTGATAAAGAGATTCACAAGAAAGCACCAAGGAGCCTTTGCGCAATATTTTACAAAAAGTAAAATATTGCGCAAAGGCTCCTTGAAGGAGTTGCGCAATATTTTACAAAAATACTTTGAAATTTTCCCAAACATATTTTAGAGAATTTGATAGACTCAATACCAAATTGTATAAATGAGTGCATAAAAATTTATGGCAGAATTACGCGATATTAGGTAAAAATTGCCGTTTTTTGTTGTTTTTATATGTATATATATATGCTTTTTGTAAGCAAAGCAGCCCTTATAAATACTTTTCACGCTGCTGCTTCGACTAGTCTCAGGCTTTCGCCTATAAACTTGGCTAATGATGTATTGTTGACATATGAACTACAGCCGTTAACGATGTTCATCTATATAACTCACCAACAACATCTATGTTGCTAAGAGAACTATGTTCTCTTAGCAACATAGATGCTGTTGGAAGAGCAGTTTTTAAATCTTTTTTTTTTGTAGCTCAAAATATAATAAAAACTACGTGCTCCTTCTCCTTCGAAAGAAAGTAAATATATTTAACAGGCTGTTAAAAAAAAACAACTTGATATTCACTGATATTGAAGCAAATACTGGCAACACAAAAAACTATTTGACAAATGAAATGATTGCTACGTGTACTACTCTTATAACTAAGTTTACACAACCAATTGAAGAACTGCCAGCGGAAATTGCAACATTGTTAAGAGAATCGTTTCAGTTATAGAACTTAAAAGATCAAAGAGTGGTTTTTATAACTTTGATGAAAGAGAATGTTCCAAAAACATTAAACAAATTAAGTGTGAAAAATATACTACCTAGTTGTTAGTACTTAAGGCCAACAACTTTGAAAAGCCATGTTGTTTTACCGGTCGCAATTTTATAAAGAATTTTAAAATGAACTATATATGTATATATATATATATATATATATATATATATATATATATATATATATATATATATATATATATATATATATATATATATATATATATATATATATATATATATATATATATATATATATATAAAATTCATTATCATTAAAGAGGCTCATACGGCCCTCTAATAATCTTCTCGGAATTTCAATTTCGGAATTTTCCTCTTCTGCGATTTAAGTGACATCAGCAGGGCTTTTCTCAAACTAATTATTTCGGAGATTAGCCTGAATAGTATGCGCTGCTTCCACAACTTTGGACCACGGATATATTAATTTAAGGTTAAGGCAAAATTTTGGTTATTTTGTTCAGTTCAGTTATCAATTCATATCAAATCACAAGATGAATGGAAACAAAAAATCTGTTTGGTTAAGCTCTGTTCTTCAGAAACTGTATCAATGCCTTTCGCGCTTTCACAAATCCTGAGCAAAACTCCTTTAAGTTGGAAACGCAAAAACTTAGTACAACTAACTCCACATTTCCAACAGGTTTCATACAGTTGCTTTATAGTAAGCTGGAAAAACTATTTAAATAATTCCCACCAATAAATTGACGATGAACAAAACACATAGACTATTTGCAGCAATCCTTATGTGGCGGCGGTTGAAACAATTATAGCTGTAGTCGATGAAGCAGCTGCATCACAGATAACCAGATTTAAATTGTGATTGTCATACAGACAATATATAGCACGGTTAATAACTTCTAAAACTCTTGTCTGAGCACCACTCTTTTTGTCTATTATACTTTTTCCATTATCATAAGCTTGTCCTCTGCAGTTTTTAATATCCAACCCGTTTTGTTCCAGAAACATCAATACCGTTTCCGCTAAACCTTCGCCTGTCGTATCCTTGAGATTTAAAAAATCAAGAAACTGTTCTTTGACATTGATTTTTATAAAAGTTACATTACCCATTTAATTGATGACAGACAATTACTCCAATCTTCAGAAGACGTTCAACGACTTTCAGCTTTTTTATGTTGCGAACACCAAATGCGCTTGTATCCAATTTTATCACAAAAATGCGTAAGTTTTTTCTGATTCCTCGCAACAATAGCTTCCGCCTTTTGTTTTTTCAACTCTTTTTTTTAGCCCCGCAGAAATTAATTTGAAAACTTATTTCAGAAGAAAATAAAATTTTTGCTTTTTCTGTTAAAATATACAAGTTTCGTTGTCAAATGGATTATTTAAATAAAAACACCGAATGCCTTTGCTTAACAAAGGCACTTAACGCACAAACGGCGACGCTCTGATTTTGAGACCAGACCTTTTGGTGGTGAAAAGGTTAAAGAAATCTTTGGTACGGTTGTTGAAAAAATGCTAAAAGATTATTGTGGATTTAATAAACCTGACAAATAAATACAGAAGAGAGGAAAAAAGGTAATTCCTGGTAAAGAAATAACATCGAATGATCTCAAAGTGAGCAAAGAAACAGAAGAAGGAAAACGAACACAATGTAGTGGTACTGGTGCAAAATTGGTTGTAGCCAAAAAAAAACGATCGAACAAAGAAATCGAGTCTTCAACATTATCAGATATTGATTCTGAAATTGAAATGGAACTTCAAGATGACAGTGAAGACTCTATGGAATGAGCTGATAAAACAACTGACATTCTATTTGAACTAAAGCAATGGTTAGATTTGTAGCTTACGCCGGAAAAGAAATCCGTTGTCAATTACATTGGTCAAGTCGTTGAAATTTTTTAGAGATTAAAACTGTTTCTTTTAAATTATTCAAATTTACTGAAAGCAAAGTTACTATAGATGACTTTGTTCCATTTTCTGCTGTAGTTGAAAGAATTATAGATGAACCGAAAAAAACAAGGGATCGATAATGTTTTCCAGCCTGTCTCACCAATTCATCTTTTGAAATTAAGAATTTTTGATAATGTTTGACAATTTTTCAACAAACTTTTCATTTTTTTGAATAGTATCAACTGTACTAAGTCTATAAATTTTTTTTAACAGCCTAAAAAACTATCAATGAAACACCGTCGTGAGGTTAACTTGATATTTGGTTGAAATAACATTTACTATTAAAGTAACCGCGACGTACGGGGTTACATTGATAACTGTTTGGGCTTTTAAAAAAAATGCAATACTAGTTCTGATATTTCTGAAAAGAATTTTTTCCTGATAAGGAGAGATCATTTGGTATATTCAAACCAAAAACGACAGCAATTAATTAAAATTTTCTCAGAACTTTTAAAAAAAATCACAAAAACCTATCAAAGTAACCCCTCTCAACCGTTGTATTTTCAGTAATAAGTTTGCCCTTTTTTAGGCCAGACTCAAAACCTTTTAGATTAATTTATTCTTCAGACTAACAGCTTTCATAAAAAAAATAGCTAAAAATATTTGGTAAAGTTGCGCGTGTAGCGTAAGTTAAAAGTGAAGTCACTCATATATGCATAGCGCGCATATCTCCACAAAATTGATAATAAATTTGCCAATTCCATGGTAAAATACTCATTTTATAATTAGAAGTGAACCCAGACCATGTAGTAAGAAGGAGAACTTTGTGATTTTTCAATTTAGTGAATCCAGACCATCTAGTAAGGGGGCTGTTTCAGGTTTAGTAATTTGTAAACAGACAACCCCACAATACAAAATTTGCACCACACAATTTTATTAAATATTTATTGCACTTTTGAAGATTCTCCTTAATTTACTTACGTTTTCGTTGCGTTACGTTTACGTTAATTTACTTACGTTTTCGAAGTGTTGTTATCGCCCCATAATATCATGTAATTAATACCATATTATTTGCATTAATAAACGCATACTTAATAGTTCTAAACACTAAATTTAATTTTCATTAAACGCTTTTATTAAGTTAGGGGTCGTCCATAGATTGCATCACGCTCTAAAGAGGAAGGGGTTGGTGGTTTTGCAACGGCTTGTACGAGACTTGTTACGAAAGAGTTACGAAGATGTGACGAGGGGGAGGGGGTCAAAAGTAATCGAAAAATGCATGACGTATTTATGAATGACCTCTTAATGAGAGTTTTTGCACGCTTTTTTTTTTTTTTTAATAAAATACTGAATAGAATAGACCACGTTGTTTATGTTTTGTTATTTTGACAGCTCTGTTATCTGGCAATGGCTGCTCAAAAATTAACGCGGTTTCTTTTAGGAAAGCCTGTTGTACCATTGACCATTTTTTGCTTTAAGACATTTTTTGCGTAGCCTATTGAATAAATTTAAACCATTCAAACTGTGTGATATTCTCTCTTTGTGATATTCTTCTCTTCTGAGCAAAATGTCATTATAAAAAAAATGCAATGTGTAGACCTTTTTAATATTTTAGTTTGTTATGTATTATAAAGAAACTTCTGGTCTATCTCATGTCCAAAAGTAAAAACAAATCTTACTATTTTGTTAGCAATCCTAATTGTCTAAAAAAAACTTGAAAAATCAATCCTTACAATCTTGCAAAGACTTGTGTATCGAAGTTTATTTTTATTACCTATTTTATTACATATTACCATAATGCTTTTTAGAGTAAATATTTTAATGTTAACAGTAAAAGATACAATAATAAAAGAGTATAATATATTAATTGTAAAGAGAGGTCAGATCAACATCAAATATAAGATACAGACGTTTAAATGAACCATACTTGCTAGTGGGAGTTTCATAACAATATCTTCAAGTTCCATAATTATTGTCATTGTCACGTATAAATTTATTATAAAAGTCTTCTGATTTCTTACAATACTTAATTTTATAAATTATACCAACAATTTTTATAACTTCTGCTAGATGATGTCTAGAGTATTTCATTCCGGCCAACTTGACAATTAAAAAACTTACAGAAACAAGTTTACTTTCATTATCAACTGTATATTCTCAAAAATCAATTTCATCAGAACTTTCATCATTTAAACACTTGTCAGACCGACTAAAAATGATCTGTTTCGTTATTTTTTTCTTTTTCTCGAAGATGACCCTTTACATTGTTGCTTATTAGATATTGAATCTATAATAACTTTAATTTAGGGTGTATCAGTTAAAGCAGGCTCTTTTCTTTACGCTTTTTTGTAGTAGTCGTATTATTTTAGGTGAAACAATGAATGATATTGATGGTAAACACAAAGGAGCCATTTTCCCTAAACAATAGACGATGTTAATGGTAAACTGGCAGGAGCAGTTTTAATATCAATAGTATCATTAGAATTGCAAATTTCAATTTTCACTATTGGCCTAACAGTAATATTTGCAGTTAAAAAGCCAATATCAGTAAAGTATTTTCAGTCATGCTCCCTATTTGTATTTTGCCACTTGGAGCTAGAGTTTTTGGTGGAACGTGGACTGTGTTAATTTTTGTTTCATCTCAGTTCTAAATCTTTCATGGTTCAAAATGGTTCTAAAACATTTTCGTAACTTTTATATACAATTCTTAAGGTTTTTTTATTAAATGCAGATGATCTACCTAGACTTGTAGGCTGTAATTTTGATAGAGATAACAAAAGGTATAATAATATCTTTTACCAAAAGATGTTGTTATATCTAATGGGAAAATACTTGCAGCCATTATTCAACAGCACGTTTATTTTTCATCCATGAAGTTTTAATTTTTTTACGATTTGCTTGAAAGCATATTCAAATGCAAATAATATGACCTGCTTTAATGTAAGTTCGAAATGCATAATTGCAGCATCTGCCAAATGGTTTATCAAAACTAATTATTCTTCTGTTGAGAACATTTTTTCGCAACTGCTTCAACCGATATATGAATGTCGATATTGTAATGTTGCAATGTCTTGCAGCTTCACTTAAACTCATTTTTTGTTCAAGCACAAAATTCACTGCAATAAGCATATCCGTTTCGAAAATCGTCTTGCAAAAAAAACCAACCTTGAACCTTGGCATTTTAAAACTAAAATGTATTTACAGAACTGTTAAAATATTTTTATGCTTCTTATCCCCTAGAGAACTGTGCTGAAATTAAGTAATAAAATGAACTTAATTATGATATTGATACAGTTGTTCAATTAAATAAATTAACAAAATTGATTATTCCAAGTAGTGTGGTTCAAGAACAAATAGTGAATTTCATTACAATTCAATGGAATTATTTCATTTCCATAATAATAGAAACAATTTTGCATTCAAGAGCAATAAAGCACAGCCGTCTGATAAACTCGATAACTAATTTTGTAAATTTGGTCTCTTAAAGTTTACAAATAACCGAGGAAACAAGTTTTGCATGTCAAAGGTACAACCTCCTAATCTGGTTAAAGGTATACGAGATGGGTTTCTTTAACAATTATTCTCTTAATACCCATTTATGGTAAGAAATAATCATCCAAACTTTTCCATAACAATAAAAAGATGATGGGTAATGTTTATAACTTCGTAGATGAATCAGACAACAATTTATGACCGTTTTAAAATCAAAATAAGATTAACACAAATATTTACTTTTTAAAAGCCAAAACATAAGTTTCTCGTGGATCGATACGATCCATTCAAAGTATGATCTTTTACGGTAAGAAGAGTTGTCATGGACTATTATTTCAAATGTCACTTCACGTTTTTTTGAAATAATAATAGTTGGCCGACAGGATAGAGTGACAAAAGGTACAACGTGGTCAAAAGCAGGTTCCCCTACTTTTGAGTAAATTTTTAACAAGCTACTTTTTCATTTGCTTGAATATATTTTTGACGGGCAACTTTTACTTTTAACTTGAGTAATATTTCGCTCTAGTAAAGGAACTTTTATTTGAGTACAATATTTTTTAATTTATTCTGCTCTGATTAATTTTAATTTTTTTTTACTTTATTCCGTCTCTGAATAAATTTGGGGGGTCCTCTGCTTAAAGTGGTTGCCAAGCGCTGTTGCACCTAACAGTTGAGTATTTGATTAAAAAAGTCGATCAAAATTATATCATCTAAGTTATCGCAACAACAAATGTTTCATAAAAACAAGTTAAGGATATCTTATAAAAAGAAAAGAAAAACTTAAAAAAATTTTAAAACTTAAAAAAATTTTAAAACTTAAAAAAATTAAACACTTTTTTCCGCTTAATCACCAATAAATAACAATAATGTTACGAGCTCACATTACGACTTGACGTTCACTAACTCTAATAACACAAATTAATAGCAACATCTTTCAAAGCTAAAGAACAATAGCTCTACGCGTTTATATGTAAAAACTACATGACGTTATTAAATAATATGAATCTTTGCATCACCAGGAACCAGGAATTATTGAAATATGTTGCAATTTGTATGCGATTATTTTATTCTCAAATAATGATTCTAAATAGACTATGATGTTATGAAAATACATGAAAAACAGAGTTCTTATGACCTTTATGGTCAAGGGAATGTTAAACACAAAGAACTACTTAGATAGATAAGCATGCGCGATTTGTATATTACAAAGGTAATAAATAAAGTAGTATCCCTCAGAAAACAATACAAGGGGTGTGGAAATCATGTACTTAGTAATAATCACTTTTGTAAAGCCAATACTGGAAGACATTGAAGGCAATTCATGTACGTATGTAAACAAACAAACTCATCGAAGTAAAGGAATAGAAAGTTTGGCGCCTTTAGCTTTATGTAGATTTAAAACGAATTTGATTTTGAAAGCATCTGACTTAAAAGGCGCCAAACTTTCTATTCCTTTACTTCGATGAGTTTGTTTGTTTACATACGTACATGAATTGCCTTCAATGTCTTCCAGTATTGGATTTACAAAAGTAATTATTACTAAGTACATGATTTCCACGAGTACCAGAAACAGAAAAAAGTTATTTTCTACTTTTTAGTCGATTGAATAGAAAGTTATTTTTAAAAAGTTTTTTTTATTTATTTTATTTTCTACTTTTTAGTCTTGATAAAATTGAATTATTACACTTATTGATTTTGATTAATATTCAATAAAAATTTATTTTGAGTTCTGTATATAATAATTAACAAAAATATTTGGAACATATTTTTTTTTTATTATTAATTTAAATGTTGGTTGGGTCTTCTTCTCGGTTGATGTATTTGTTCTTTTTTGGACGCATTTTTATTTGTCTGAAATTAACAAGTGGAATATTTGTAAAATTTTTAATTAAATTTATATTGATACTTAACACTTTTTGATGCCCTCTCGGTATCCGATATTTTTTTCGGAGTTCCAGATCTAACCAACGGGGAGGTGGGGCATTGTAAATCTAAAATACTTATTGAATCAAATGTAACAAATATAGCTATTGTTAGTCGGCAAAAGATTATTTGTAAAATTTCAGGGCTGTACGATCAAAAGAATTGCTTCAAAAAGCGCTGTGAAGTTTTGGCCTCACAAAAAAAAAATGCGGACTCGTCAGTGAGTGAATAGAAAGCTATAAAATACATAACGGTTACACTGTCGTTTGGGGCGGTAAACAAAAATTTTAAAAAAACTGCTCCCCAACAGATACAAATACGCCACTGCAAATCGGCATATTCAAATAATATAATATTAAACCTATTTAAAATACGGATATGGAGCATTGGGTTGTACAAAAAAAAGGAAACTTAACCGTTTTTGTCGTAAGCGTAAACAAAAGCGTGATTAAATTTTAAATTAACACAGAACACGCAAAACATTTTTAATAAATGAGCACTTTTACTATTACTGTATGAACTAAATTTATATAATGTTTTATGTTTTAAGAATAGCAAAAGCAAATCAATATTTTTTATTTGTTTTAGCTATTCAAAAAACGCAAAACATTATTTTGCTATTATTCATAATAAAATTACTTCCCATTCTCTTTTATGAACAAAACCTATATAGGCATAAACAGTATTTTGCGCCTTCAGGAATAACTTAGCTGGAGCAGTTTTGTTTTATCGTCCACGCGTGCACCTCGCATTTAATTTTTATTCATTTACATATAATATATGTAATTTATGAGTTCATAATAAATATAATGAAGGTTTGTTAACAATATTATTGTTAACAAATCTTTATTATATTTATTATGAACTCATAAAGTTAAAAGTTAAAAAAAAAAAAAATGAGTACCGTAAAATGAGGTGACTTTATACTGGTAGGTGACTTTGGCTAATTTATAAAAAATAGTTTTAACTTTTAAAAACTACTTTGTACTTCTGCGACTTCTTCCAAATTTAGGTTTATCACAAAAGTAAAGTTATTCTGTTTATTTATTACTTAGATTAATTGTAGTTTGTGGAACTATTGATATAATATTTTCTTTGTTTATTAGAGTCTATAAAAATTGTTAAATTTATATGCTGCAAAATTGTGAGTTGGTTGAAACTGCTGTTAATATTTGAGTGGGTTGTGATGTTATAACTAATAGTAAATTTAAATAGGATGAGTTTTGTAAAATATTTGTCAAATTTATAACTCTTCTAATTAAAATTAACTTTAAGTAAAGTTTATGGGGTGGCTTTGGCCACAACTTGGGGTGACTTTACCCTAAGTGAAAAAATGTAATTATTTGATTTTCAATATTATGTTTTTTATTTATTTTTCATAAAATGTTGTCTATATATATTTTTTTAATGGTTTAATTTTCAATTTTTGTTTTTAGGACAAAATATTAATTAATAATCATATTTATATCAAAGAAACCATGCCAAGAACTTATAAACGTGTTGCTGGGAGTCGTGATTATATTCCATACACCCAGGAGACATTAACCAAATGTTTAAAAGAAGTAAGAAGTTTAACACAAACAGATGCTTGCTTGATCTTTAAAGTTCCTCTATCAACAATAAAGAATAAACTGAAAGGTATACATAATAAAAAACCAGGCGGTTGCACAATATTTAGTGAAATTGAAGAAGAAATTTTTGCAAACTATGTCTTCTTTTAAATTCTTAGTTGACTGTTATGATTTACGAAGTATTGTGAAGTCTTATGCAGACCGTAAAGGAACATTTATTAGGCTATTTGCAGGAAATACGCCTTGAGTTGAATGGGTAAATTTATTCCTTAAGAGAAATAAACAGCTAAGTGTTAGATTTGCAAGTAAGATTAAAAGAAAGAAGGCAGAAGTAGGTACTGTTATTATTAATAACTTTTTTGATAACATCACTGCTGAACTGGCAGGGGTTCCTCCATCAAACAATCGGAATTACGATGAAACTAATTTAACCGATGACCCTGGTAATAAACTAGTAATAACAAAGCGAGGATCAAAATATCCTGAGAGGATAATTAATTCAACTAAGTCTGCTACATCTTTGATGTATTGTGGTAATGTAGAAGGGCATATCCTTTCTCCATATATTGCATATAAAGCAGATTCGATGTGGACAACTTGGACAGAAAATGGACCAAAAAGAGCGCGTTATAACCGCTCAAAGAGTCTATAACCGTATAGGGTTATAATCGCTCAAAGACTCCAGTTGTTTTACAGATTGGTTTGAATCTTTATTGTTAACTAAAAAAAACTCCTGGAAAACATGTTCTAATTGGAGACAATTTGTCGTCACATATAAATACATATGTACTGTTTTGAAAACAATATCAAGTTTATTGCACTTCCTCCTAGTTCCACGCATTTAATGCAGCCATTGGATGTTGCATATTTTCGACCAATGAAAGCTCAGTGGAGAAAAATATTAACAACTTGGAAAGAAAGTGGCAAAGGACCTTCCAAAAGACCAGTTTCCAGCATTGCTTAAATGTCTCACGAAACAAATTGAAGAACCTGGTTGTAAAAGTAAGAAGGGAGGCTTCAAAACTGGATTATACCCACTTGATCGAAAACAGGTGCTAGATAGACTTCCTAAAAGAACATTTACAAATAATAATGTCACAGTAGAAATCGGTTCTCTTGTCAGTGGTTCTTTCAAACAACATTAAATTGAAGCTAGAGGTGATGATCATATACCCCCTAATAAAAAGTGACATAAAGTCTCTGTTGTCCCAGGAAAAAGTGTATCATCAATTGATATAGTTAATATGCAAGCAGCTATAAATACAAAATAAGACAAGAAGAAAAATGGCTGTTGTTAAAAAAACCAAGGTATCCACTCTTGAACAGCAAATAATTACAGATAATCTATTAAATAACTCTAGCACTGATAGTTAGATGATTGATGCATAGTTTTTTGAGTTTTAAATATTAATAAGGTTTCTTTGTGATTTATATCTTGAATAAATTTGTAAGTTAGTTTCAAGCTGTTGTTTTTAATATTTTTTTGCCTCAACAACATATCACCTAATATCCATGTATCTGTGAATATGTAAAATATGAAATGATTTTAATCAATAATTATAATTTCCTTTTAGGTGGCCAAAGTCACCACCAGTATAGGGGTGGCTTGACTCACCCTTAAAATTAAAAAAAGAGGGTCAAAGATATAATTTTTTTATTTTTTATTTTAATTATTTATTTATTTGGCATCATGCACATCTAATGCAATTTATATCAACATATTTATCATTTATAATAAAGTTTTGAAAAAAAAAGATTTTAAATTTGGCCAAAGTCACCTCATTTTACGGTAATTACTGTTGTTAATTATAGAGGGTTATTTACTTTAAAAATGTGAATTAAAAAAAGTGATTGGATAGTTTCCCAATATATAATAAATATTATATAACACGAAAAAAGAATTGTAAATTTCTCAGAATTTTAGTTTTGTAAACAATTGTTTTGGTTTTTAAAAAACATTTTACACTTACAATTATAAAATCTTTTATCTGAAATTTCACATATTTGTATGAAACTTCGCATGTTTATCTTAAGCTATGCATAAAGAATATGATCGTGAACTTATTTTGAACTTTATTTTGAATATTGTGGGGTATTTTTAAACGCTGTTACTTTAAAAATATTGCGCAATGAGAAGTGTTTTAACCTTCAAAATGACTATTCTGATTGATTCTTATGTAATTTTAACGTTTTTAACGTGCACAGTCATTGGAAAGAAGACTACTTATGACTCAATATGATAGATACCAAATTAAACTCAACTTTAAGAAATAAAAAAATTTAAAAAACTATAAAATTAAAAAAATGGTCAACATAGAAGATAACAAAAAAGCTATCGAAATAACGGCAATCATTAAAATGCAATTATCTCAAAGTCTTTTTTTGAGAGTTAAAAAACGCTTCAGAGCAGCACACTGTTGGCTTAACTTCAAAACAACGTCGGAATTGTTGGACACACCTTGTCCCAACGTTGGGCCAACGTGTTGTGCTGCCTGGGTTGTAATACACTGTACAAAGATGAATTATCTATGAATAATTTTATAAGTCTTACAAAATCGTCTTTCCGATCGCTAAAGTAAAGAGAAACATTATCTTGATCACCAAATGAAATGTGATTTTCGCGTTTGATTTGAGGAAAATGATGACTTATATCATAATTTGGAGCAAGTTGATCCAGCGAGTACCCACCAACAGTATGATTAAGATCAGTCTGCAACAGCCTACATTCCTAATAAATAAACTACAATTCTTAGAGTTTGTAACTCAGCATTAATTACAGATATTGCAATGTAATCACCAAATACACTTACAAAATTATATGAGAATTTGGTATTTTTTTATAAATTATTTAACAAACATGAAATCTCCTATTATTAATTATAAACAAACTAACTTCGTGTATAAATAGATTTTGTAAGTTTTTGTGTTTTTTCATAACTTTGTTTTTTTACAACTGAATTTAAAATATATTTTGTTAATATTTACAAGATTTAATTATTACAAGAAATACTAATTACATAATTTAATAAACTTTTTGTTGATGTAGCGTCACTTCTTTGCGGCAGAAATCTCTAAAATAGTCAGTATTTAAACTACTTTTTTTTTCAATCATGTTAAATTAATAAAAATAATGCATTATTATCATAAAAATCCCAAGTGATCTATCAAACCAACAGGCTAATCAAGATTCTCCATCAAACTAATACGTTAATCGAGATTGTTTCGTTTTAATTTTGATATCCATTTATCCATTTAATAACCAAGGTAATGCAAACATTAGAAAAATTTAATTTATGGCAGTGATTAGATAGTTGAAATTTGTCACTTGTCATATTAAATTTGGCAATAAAGTTAAACTGACTTATCAATAAAAGTTGTAACCTAATAAAAATGGTAACCCAATATAAATAATTTCTAGGAAACTCACAGAAAGTTTCTTATCTTTATTTGAAAAACTCAGGAATCATAAGAAATATTATAAAATTTATTTTATTTGACTCAAAGAAACTCAAAGTATAATTTTTTGTCTTCGCACTCTCTGAAGAATTTAAAAAACATGATAGAAATATTATAAAATGTTTAATAAACCTGTAATGTTAAAAAATTATTTTATCCACCCTCAAATACGATAAATTAGTACTAAAGTTCAAAAGAATTTAAAAAGTTAGATGAAGACAAAATTAAAATAGTAAGGGAAGTCAATTACTTTGTTTAAAGTTAATACACAATTAGCCTTGCAAGTAGAGTAATGCCTTGTGCCTAGTGTTGATCCATATTTTTAACTTTTGAAAAATTTGCTCCAAAATCAAACAGTAGAAATTATATTTAATTTTGAGAATAAAAACTTTGATTTAAGCAAACTTTTAGGCATACGCTTGCCGGATTATACTAATATATCCAGTTTGAGACAAATTGATAAGTTATTTAAGTTATATCGGAGGTTTGGAAGATAATTCGATTTAAAAAAAATAATAAAACTCAAAGCATGTTTGCTTTATTACCTTTTTCGTCAATTGTTTCTTTTCAAATTAACTGGAATTATTTTTAATAACATTTTAAATACATTTAATTTCTTTTTCCCTTTGATAACCGTTTTTTCAACGATTAATTTAAAAGCCAGTTTTATTACTTGTTTAAGAATATGGATAAAACGGGAATAGAAAAAATCTAATGAGAAGGGGCACTGCTTTCTGTATTCCCTAAAAGTAAGCAATATATTTCTCAAAATGATTAGAGATGCTATAGTTAAAGGTTTATTAATTTTCTGAAAGATTTGTAGTATTTTATTTTATTGGCTAAACTGACGATAAACATTGTAAATAGTTGATAAGTCAATCAGCGTTTTTTTTTTCTAATTTTTTTTTTTTTTTTTAGGTGCCTCAAGAATTCCTTACGGTCTTATCATAGAGCACCGCTGAAGAGTATTTAATTGAAAGTTCACGTCTCCTTCCCAACCAATGTCGCCAAACTTGCCTAAAGATGGGGTTGAACCACGAATCTTACATTTCTGAAGTAAGTGCGCTTCCGTCTTATTCATTTTATGGGGTCACACAAAAACCCAAAACACCTATATTTGTTTCTAATTTGAGGTGTTTATAAACAAAGACAAGATTTGTTTGTAAGTTCTCTCCTTGAATGACTTTTCTTTAGGATCATTAGGAAAAGATTCTATTAGGTAAATTTAGTTTTGAGAACTTTTAAAATTGTTATTAATTTGACTAAAAATTAATAACTTTGTGAATGATAATTAACAATTTAAGAATCCTAAATGATCTAAAAAATGTTTTGTTAACTTTTATTTCAAACAAAAAAAAAGCGAAAGAATTATTTAGTTCTTACAGGCTCGTTGAAAAAATGTGTTGACCAATGAGGTGCAGAGAAAAGATCCATGTCTTCCATAATAAATTTAAAAAATACAAATGAAGTAACAATATAACAAATAGATTTTTCAATTATTGCGCTTTTTCTAAAACAAAAACTTTAATTTCTACAAGAGAAAAAAAGTACCTTTAACTTCTACGCAATGGTGAACAAATATTTCATGCATTTTTTTTAAATTATACGTTTAAGTTTTATTGTCTAGACATTTAATCCAAATATTGCATTTTATAATGCAACCATTTAAAATTCAAACTATAAACTCTTTTATAAAAAAAATTGCATAAATTTTAATATATAAAATATTTTAACCTCGGCATATCCAGGAAGAATTTGATCCATCATTTTAGTGGATATTGTTTTTATGATAGCTGAAACTTTTGTAGTGTTAAGTCTCCAAAACGCAGCTGTTTAGGTTGGAGCAAACGAATTATTCTTTTGTTTGCAAATGAAATATTGTCAAACATATTTGACGTTAAGCAAGCGCTAACAGGTGACCTGGAAGATTGGTTACTCACCACAATAACTGAAGCATGTACACAAACACTTAGTTTGTGTAGATGCTCAATTTGAGCCAAGCGAACCCATCTATTTTTTTATCATTAAAGAAATTAAAGGGAGACAAAAAATAATATATTAAAAGTTTTTGTCTATATTTTTTCTAATTACAAATTCAGCAAACATAAAGAAAGTTTTTGACTTAAATAACTATTTATTACTAATATTATTAGATGTTTTTTAATATGAAATTGTTTCTAAAACATCAAATAAATATAATTTTATATCTTAATAAATAGTTGGCTTTTTTGTCATGCTCATTGGTTTTAGCGGCATGCTTGTTCACCCATGATGCTTTTATGAGTGCGGCAAACAGTTTTAAATGAAACGGTCGAGTTTATTTAATACTTTAGAAATGAAAAGTATTGTTTGCTTTTTAATAAAAGTCTGTTGAAACTTTTGTTGAGAATAATTTTCAAATTTATACTTTTAATTTTTTTTAGGTTTTTTAATTTTCAGTACTCTTATACTGTAAATAAAGTCCGTAGCTTATAAAAGCCTTTTTTCATTGCTATGCGACGGAAAAATTCCGTTTTCCATCGATTTCGGTCTTTTAGCGCAATTTCAAATCAATTTTAACTTTTTATACGACTTTGTCTGTGTTTATAACACAGAGGAAGTCCATAACATTAAATAACGAACCTTAACCGTATAACTTACTTCAAACACAAATTTAGAAAGTGGTATTTTTCATTTTTTCACGAAGGTATAAAGTAAAGATATTGTGTAATAAATATATAAGTATATAACTTCACGTAAAAATTTTTTTTTTGTAAGATATATTATGTTTATGTAAAATATATATTTATATAAGTAACTTTAACTAGTCAGTAACTTTAAGTAACTACAGTTTCTACTAAAGTAAGAACCTATTTAATCAACATTAGTTTTATGACTAATGATTTAAAAAAGGTTGGATTGTAAATATTAGTAATAGAGGTTGAAATGAAATTGAATATATCGAGTAATAAAACTGCTGCACCCAGGTCACAGAGGATGGTCTGCGTAATGGTAATTTCATCCAGTACTTCAAGGTGTACCATGAAAAAATGATTTTGTAGACCGAACTAAATAGCACTAGTACTAAGTGTGCAGGGCTCTTCCAGAGGCTTCCAAGGACAATGCCATTGAATTCAAAATTAAATAGTTTTTAACTGTGAACAATAACAAGTAATTTGCAAATTGCATTTTACACAAGGCTGATATTTATCTTCGCGGAGCCCAGTTAGTTTCCTTGCTTGGATGTGCTCAAACATTAAAAAAAATTTCTAATATATTACATTTTGCCGTTTAATAAATATTACAATCCAAACAAATATACAACCAAGAAAATGTCCGGAAGACATTTTTGTTATATCGCAAAGCACCGTGTTATAATTCATAACTTGTAAATTCATAAAAAAGTAAATTACATAAGTAATTTTAAACGTTTAATGTAAATTTGCATTTCTGCATAAGCAAATAATTTTTTTGAAACGACTTTTACTTTATAATGTTAGTTTTTTTACTTTCAAAAGTCAATTATGTAAAAGAAGATTACATCAAAAAGTAATTTACTTTTACCTGTAAAAGTAACTCACATGAAAAAGCTGTTTACTTTTACATAACTATTATATTATGTTATGTAATTTTCAAAATAACTTTTGAAAATTACATAACATAATATAATAGTTCCTCAAACTGTATTTTACATTTACCGATGAAAGCAACTAATTAAAACAAAAAAATTATATTAATAAAACTTGCATATGAAAACACATACTGAAATTTTTTAGTCCCTGTGTACTTGGTTCCTGTGTATTTTTTAGTCCCTGTGTGCTTGGTCACGCAAGCATCTCTTCGAATTTCTTCAAACGAATTGATGATCAAATGGCATATTACGCAAAGGTCGATGGAGAGATAAATTTGGTCGTGGAAAAGTTGAAAACTTAACGTACCATTGTGATGGTCGATGGATTGCTGTGCAAGTCAGTAGCGTAACGAGGGGCAAAATGAGACACTTAAGCACTAATTTTTCTAATACTTTAAAAAAAATAACTTTTGAAAAAATAACTTGATATTTTTCAAATCCTCTACCATCTTACTTGAAGCTTACAAAATATGAGTTGCAAAACTGCAGTGGTTTGGTCACCAGAGATCATTTATTGACAGCACCTATCCTGTCTCATTTTGCCTTGCATAGCGGGGCAAAATGAAACGGATTTTTTTTTAGTATTTTAAATAAATAAAGATAAACGAAACAGATCTTTAAGAGGATTAGCAAGAAATGCATTTTATAATATATTACAGCTATACTCAAACTGTCACTAGTCACATAAATCACATATTGCTTGACCAGTATTTTGAAACGAACAACAGTCCGAATGAGCCTAGGTTGTGCATTTTGAACATTGAATCCACTTCTGTCCTTTTGCAGCCTTATTCCATAAACCATTACAAACATAACATTCCCAGTCTTTAACACTTAAACTTTTAATTTTTTTTTTACCCTTTCCTAATGCACTTTTATTTTCTATTTTGCGTTCTTTTAACTTTTTTGATTTTTCAGAGGATTCAAATAGTGATTTTCTGTAATGTGATGTTGTTATTATCTGTGATTCTTCTCCCTTTTTTGGTGGTAAAATGATCCTTGGAATTGGTACAATATTAGAAAAGCATGGTGTTATATAAAAACCAATATTTTCTGAAGATCCTGAGCACTGCTTGATTCTAGGGGTTTTAGGTTGAATTTCAAAAGACATGAGTTTTTTCTTCAGATTATATTTATATGCATATGTACGAGCTGGAATGTGTTGAAAATCAAATCAAAAGCGTTCCTTCTTTTTCTAATTTCTGGATTTCAGAAAATTGATATTTTCTGAAATCCAGAAATTAGCGTTTAAAAAATAATATTTTATTATTTAAGCTTACTTATATTACAAAAATCATAGAAAGCCACGTGACATTTCATTTTTTTGTCTTCAAAATATGGTTAACTTAATACATAATAATACCTTAAATAGTTTCACTGATAAAGCACTTAAAGCGGTTGATGACTTGTTTAGAAATATCATAAAAAATTGTACAGCTTTTTTTATTTTATTTTGTAAAATTTATAACTACTTTTTATAACATTTTTAATTAATAAACATTTATTTTAAATAACAATAAAAGTAGGTAAATATTACATATCAACTGGCTCATCTTTTAAAAAAAAAAAAATCATAATGGGTCCAGAGATTCAGTTTGTTTTTGTTGCTGTAACAAAACAAACAACTACTCTCTTCGCAGTATGCCATCATTGGTGACACTAGTTCGAGACTATGTACACGAAGGATTCAGTTTTGATATAAACGTATTTCCCACTGGACTTTGTTGCCGTTGCAAAAATGCTCTCTATGCCAAAAAGGTTATTATATTTTATAAATATTTGATTATATTTATTAAATGTTTTCTAAAATACTCACTAAAAATACAAACAATCTTGTTCACAGCAAGGAAAGCCTGTAAAAATGATAGAAGAGGTTTGGAAAAGTGGAAGAGAGTTACTAATAATGGTAGGAAGGATTGCTCCAACTGAGGATCAATGCATATTTCCAATTTGTTGTATGGTATCAGACAAGCGCAGCCACAAGATTTTTAACATAAGAGATTATATTATTGAGTCAAATGAAAATCTCTGCATTGAAAGATTAAACTCATTCTGCACAGATTGTTTTCAACTAGTTGGAAAAGACATAAGGCACCCATGCACGAGAACATCAGCTGTTGAAAATGCTAAGAATCTTATTTTTTCTAAGGATGAAAAGATGTCAGAGCAAATAACCTCAATTGTTTTAAAGTTTCTAGTTAAGAATGAATATTCGTTACAATTATCCACTGGTAGATTTTTATTTATTTTCTTATTTACTTATAATGACTTTTTGCAATATTTTATTCTAATTTTAGGAGGATCACTCCTACGTGTAGTACTTAAACTAAAGCTCCAAAAAAATAAAGTAGTCTCTTCTGATACAATATTTGATATCAAGAAAAATCATGATCTGCTTAAAAATGTTGTTCGTGATATTCTTAGAGATTTATGAAAAGATTTTGGTTGTTTAGGTGTCTAAATATTTTAAATATTTTTAAATATTTTAAAACATAATTTAAACGGCAGTACATTAATTTTTTTTTCTTTCAAAAAATCAATAATATTTAATATTTCACATTGTTTACAGTATGGTATTTCACAATTAGGTGTTAAAAAGAATTCAATTGCTACGGTTATGAAGCGGTCTCATGCTCTAGATAAGTTTTACGGTTATAAAAAAATTGTTTTTTTAAATGGAAAAGAAGATGAACTTGGAAACTCAGTGTTTAAAGATGTTGTATACATTGAAGATCTCACCAGACTTGTTCAAGAAATCTGCTCTCTACGTGGATTATATCCTATGAAAGCCATTGTTAGGGTTGGAATTGATGGAGGACAGGGTTCACTGAAGGTTTAGTAACTTTACCTACTTTATATTACTCAAATAAAAAAAAATATTTGAATTATTATTCAATTGTGATTAATTTTCAGATTATAATGAATATTTTCGATGAAACAAAATTAGAGGAGCAAAATAAAAATGAGAAAGACTCAGGAGTGAACAAGGTGATAATTCTGGCTTTAGCACGTAACGTCAAAGAGAATAACCATAATCTTGGAATGCTTACTAAATTAATTAATCTATATCAGTTCAAATTTTTTGTGGCTTCTGACCTAAAGCTCATAAGCGTGCTTCTTGGCATATCACTAAAAGATTTTGCCTAATTTTAATAACTTTTAGAAGTAGCTATTAAAACATTAAATCTCAGAATAATAAAATAATTTATTATAGAGTCATGGTGGAAAACATGCTTGTTGTTACTGTACTGGTACAATAAGCTCATCAGATGACTTGAGAACTATTGCTTCCTTAAGTTCAGATTTTAGATTACTATCTGTACCAAGATGCAGCATACCCTTATAAGACTATGCAATTATTCAATAATGTTATTAACCCATGTTTGCTTGAGGAAGATAGTAGAAAATTTATTCTTGATACCATCCCTCCTCCTGTGGTAAAGTTCTAAAATTATTAGATAAAATGATGCTGGTAACACCTATTCAGCAATACTCATGCGTTGAAACCCTGCAGAATTTTAGAAAAGGTAACAATTATATATATATATATATATATATATATATATATATATATATATATATATATATATATATATATATATATATATATATATATATATATATATATATATATTCTAATCATATACTTAAATTTTTCAGTTACAAAAAGTTATTTTGGCATGATACTAAAACCTTCATAAAGTAAAGATACCTCGCAGTTTATTGAATCTGCTGAATATTTAGAATACTATTGTAAAGATGTGTTCGACAAAACATTGCCACTTGGTTGGAAGTTCCATATTATTAAATACTTCCTTGTAGATTTTCTTAATAGAAGTCAGAAAGCTCTCGGAATTTTTTCAGAGCAAACATCCGAGGCTGTACATAAAAATTTAACAAAAACATTGAAGCGCTATGCTATTACAGATACTAACAAAAACCATGGGTTGAAGCTTAAAAAAGTTGCTTCCACCTACAGCTCTATGAGAATTTAAATTAATTAAATTCAAATTTTTTAACTTATTTATATAATATATATGATCTTATTGTTTAATTAAAAAAAGAAAAGTTTTTGATTTTATTTTATTTTGCTTTGAAACCTGTAATGTATATAACGGACCCAAAAATACTAATTCTAGTTGCACGTAAGCCGTAAAGACATTAAATTATTAAAGGTATTATTATATATTAAATTAACCACATTTTGAAGACAAAGATAATGGATATTCATGAGGGCTTCTATGATTTTTTTAATAAGAGATAGCTCAAATAATACAAATGATATTGTTTTTGAAGCACAATTTTCTGGATTTCGGAAAATATCAATTTTGGACTAAGAAGGAACGCATTCGATTTTATTTTCACCACATTCCAGCTCGTACATATACATATTAATAGAATCTAAAAGAAAACCTCATGTCTTTTGAAATTTAACCTAAAACCCTTAGAATCAAGCAGTGTGAGGGCAATGGTAAAAAGGTGCTCGAATTAACTTGTGATTCGATTTTATCAGGTTTATGTAAGATAACGTTAGATCTTTTGTTATCATTAAACTCAGTGTCTGGAATTATATCCGGACAAAAAGAACAAATTCGAAATGTACGAAAGCCAGAACAGACAATTTCTACAGAGACAGCCTTATTATAGGCTTTGGAGAATATACCTCCAAGATGATCAGTTGTTATTTTTCTTCCAGGATGCTTATGCAACCATGATCCACATTTTATATTATAAAAAGTTTTTAACGGTTTAAAAAAGCTTTGATCAAGTGGCTGCAACTTATGAGAAGTATGAGATGGTAAGGTTATAATAACTATTCCATTTTCCTTTCCAAAATCCAACAAGTTAATGTTTTATGTATTTAAGTTTTTGCCCATCTAAAATTAAAAGAATTTTATTTTCTATAGAAGCTCTAGTGTACTTTGTAAAGTGTTTTATATATTCCATGAACAAATCAGTTGTAATCCATCCAATTTTAGAGCACTCTCCAATTTTTCCAGTGGGAGCATGGTTGATTAGTTCTAATTTCATTCACTTTCTCTTAAAAATCATCATTAGTGGAACAAATAGTCCAGTTACATTCATAGCACAAACAACGGTTGTTGTTACACCCCGTTCACCATTTGTTACAAAAGAAATACAATGCTTCCCTTTTTTTGTTATAACTTTAACAGGTTTATGTACAGTTGTAATGCCTGATTCATCGCAGTTATAAATTTGATGAGCTTCAAACTTGTATTTTTTTATAACAACTTCTATATTCTTGAAACAAAGGTTCACAGAACTGTGGTTTAAACCCATAAATACGATTTTAAGACAACCCCTGAGGCTTTCTTATTGAAAGGTCTGGATGTCTCTTCAAAAATCCACTTACAAAATCTCTTTCTGCAACACCATTATATTTATTAAATGGAAGAATTATGTTATACTTTACTACATACTCAAAGACAATTTCTTGAATGTCACTTATGGACAATCCATAATATACTCAATCCATTTCTTTAATGTAGCTAACTAATTGATTTTCAGTATCATCTGGCAATACTTTTTAAATGAACCAAGTGATCTTTTATAAGTATTACAAGATTCTGAATTCTTTAATTTTCTTTGAATCTTTCTATCTAAAGCATCTTTATTTACACTAAATGTCAAAGCTGGTTTTCTCAGTGACATTTCCTTTAATTTTATGGAGCCAATTGCGAATAACATGCTCTGCTCAGAAAAATTACCACGATCAGTTTTTCTTATATAGTTTCTAACCATATTTCACTTTCTAAATATATATATATATTTAGAAAATATATATATATATATATATATATATATATATATATATATATAAATATATATATATATATATATATATATTTATTTAGAACAACTACAAGAATTAAAAAAACCATACATGCGTATATTGAACTTATGTATTTAAAGTAAACATAAAATTCATTGTATTTTGTTTATAGTTTACTGCAATACTCTATATGCTTAAATCTACTCACTATATATTTTATATACTACTTTTTTTTTTTAAACATCTTCGCTTCCAACAAGGCTGCAAGCAGCCACTAATTAAAGTTGGAAGTTACTGAAAGACAAAAGATGAAGATTGTAGAGCAAGATAAAAATTGACAGACGACTTAAAAGATTGCAAATTATATGAATCAGGAAAGCAAATTGAAGGAAGCGAATTCCAAAGAGCTGATGTTCGAGGAAAAAAACTAGACGAATAAGCGTTTTTGGAGCACTTAGGAACAGTCACAGAAAAAGGATGACACTTGATTGAATGACGAGTAACACGAGAATGAATTATAGAAGATGGTACAAGAGACGCTAGCTCTTTAGAGCAGTGCCCATTATCGTATTTGTAGAAAAGAGAAAGAGAAGCAACATTACGACGATGTGATAATGGTTGGAGATTGGCTGCAAGAGCAGGTCCAACAATGTTTACAATGCGTTTTTGCACCTTGTCTAAAAGAGAAAGGGCATCATTAGAAGAACCGCCCCAGATATGGCAACAGTATTCCATACAAGGCTGGATTTGAGATTTAAAGAGATAGAGAACAGAATCCGTAAGAAAGTAAGAAAGTGACGAGCTCGATAAAGAGATGCAACCTTAGCAGATGCTAATATTGCAACTGATTTAATATATGTTTCCAAGAAAGATTGGAAGTTAGAGTTAATCCTAGAAGATGAAGAGTAGGTGACTCATCGAGTACATCACCATTCATAAATATAGGAAGATCTAAATTATTGCGATAACGATTGGCTGAAAAAAATTAAGTTTTATCTGGATTAAAGTTCACCAGCCACTGTGAGCCCCATGCTGTAGCAGAAGTGAGATCCTTTTCAAGCTCAAATGCCCCCTCCAAGCAATCAGAGGGTGATGGTTTCTTATCACGACAAGAATAAATGGTAGTATCATCAGCAAACAATGCCACCTTAGATGTGAGAGTATCTGGAAGATCGTTAATGTAAATTAAAAAGAGTATTGGGCCAAGAAGAGAACCTTGAGGAACCCCTGAAGTTACAGAATAAGAAGAAGAGTGTTGTCCATCGAGGACAACTTTTATGCTACGATTGGAAAGGAAGGATTCAATGATCTTAAAGATGTTGCCGGATACACCATAAGAAGAAAGCTTATGGAGAAGACCAGCATGCCAAACTTTATCAAAAGCTTTTGAAATGTCAAGAGCGATGACCTTAACCTCTCCACCTTTATCTAATGCACGATAAAACCTGTCAGTTATTACTGTTAGCAAATCAGCTGTAGAACGAGAAGATCGAAATCCATATTGATGGTCAGAAAGTAAGTTATTAGATTCAAGATGAGAAATTAAGTGTTTGTTAATTAAAGATTCAAAAACTTTGCTTATGACAGGAAGAAGACTTATGGGACGGTAGTTAGACGAATCGGATTGCTCTCCAGAACTTTTGAAGATAGGGATATCAGATGCCGCTTTCCAGCAGGCTGGAAAGCAAGACTCTGATAAGCACTTGTTGAATAGTTTTGAGAGTATAGATGACAGCTCCGGAGAACACTTCTGCAAGACAATAACAGGTATGTTGTCCGGGCCACAAGCTGTAGAAGAGTCTAGGCAGGAAACCACTTTAGATACACATGCTGGAGTGATATGAATGTCAAGCAATGGATCAACCTGTTTGTTGGCAATATCAGGTAGAACGCAACTAGTGGAATCAAGAGATGATACTGATGAAAAGTTTTTAGCAAACAATTCAGCTTTATCTTTAGGTGTGGTGACTAAGTCTGAACCATACAAGAGAGGTGGAATTATAGATTTGCCCTTATTATTGATATTATTAAAGATTCTCCAGAAGTCACGAGAGCCTAATTTTAGAGATGAGATACGAGATTTCATGAACTGAGAATAGCGGGTTTTGGCGTTAGACAAAACTTTTTTACAATTGTTTTAAGCAGTAATAAACAGACGTCTGTTTTCTGGAGAATTGTTTTGCTGATAAATATGGAAGTAACGGTTTCGATTGGCAATCGCAGCAGCACAGCGTGAAGAAAACCATGGAGGAGAGTGAGGCTTGACCTGGAATCGTCGAGAGGGAATAAAAGATTCCATACCAGCCTGAATCCACGAAGTTATGTAAGAAGCACATTTATCGACAGAAAGACGAAAGATTTCTACCCAAGGGCCATCACGAAGAAAATCACGAAAAGAATCCCAGTCAGCTTTACTGTAGTTGTAAGAGGTTCGATAATAGGGGGATTCAGGTGATGAAGAAGAATGAGATATTAATCGAGTAGAGAAGGTAAATGATTCGGGTTGTCTGGAAAGCGAGTTGGAAAGTTGACTATTTGAGTTAGGGATTGAGAAAGGCAAAAGTTGTAGGCTTTAATACCTGCCAAATCACTGACACTAGAGCCAAGTTTTATAATTTTTAATACTTTATTCATTTTAAAATTAGATTGAAGAACTTGACTCAAAGCATAGATAGTACTCAGAACACTGTTTAATAGCCCAAGCAATTGCCTCATTACTACTAATAAACCCTAAGCCTTAACAAAGGGCTCCAAATGTGGCCTCCGCAATGCACACCAAAAGTACAAACAGGGACACCATCCATACGCAACATGGCACTGTTAATACTTTGATGTTTTTCAGCTGTTGATGGAATCAGCTTCTCTGAGAGCTACCACAGAGTTCGGGAAACCTGACTACCAGCCGGCCTCAGAACCATAAAACTGAGTTTTAGAGCTGTACCCTCATTAGGAGATAATAGAATGAGTTGCCTAGTCATAAAAACAGAGACACAAGCAAAACCCATGCATTGAGTCAAGAAGATCCAGCATTCAACATCCTAAACTGGAAACAATGTATTAAAATACATCTGCGCCAGCCTAATAGAGGAAGAAGGGGTGCGAGGCTGGTCAACAGATAGAATCTGTTTACCCCTTAAACTACTTACTTTATTACATTACAATTACATAAACAATACATTGTATTGTATTGGGCGCGGGAAGGATTTTTTGATGTTTCAGATAAGACATCTTCACATATTGTGCAAACTCCAAACTCAAATATGTTCATTCATATGCCAAATGAGGAGCCCTTGCAAAAATTTGGGATGGTGGAGACTTGGGAACAAAAAAGCCCTAAAACATCTGCCCCCCTGCCCAAACGTGAGGGTACTAATGTAGTAAAATTTTCAACTTTACTACCGTAAACTAAATTTAAATTTATCGACAGATTTTAAATTTCGTAGAAAATTATTGGAAATTACAAAAGTTATGATCATGTAAAATTTACACCCCCCTCATTTTGGGGTGGTTGGAAACGTTGTCTCAATCAAATGCACACCTTATGATTTCGATAATAACATTAAAAACGGCAGAAGTTTTAGTGAAAGACATTCCTCACCAAATTGAAATTAAAGGGACAAGAACAATGCTTAATTTTGCAGGAAAAGAGTTTTAGTGTAAACAGTGCGGAAATTTTCATGTACCGAGGGAACGATGCATGTCTATGAAACCTACTAATAATAAAACAATAAGATGATTTCGTTTCATATATAATTATATAAAACGAAAAGTATTGAAGTGAACAATGAACAAAAAAAAATGACATCCTCTCTGTTTTCATTCTTTAACACCACCGACTCCTGTAACATCAAACACAATATTTACGCGAGGAGAGGTAAACAATTTTGTTTATTCTAAAACTAAAACAAAATCATCTGATGATTTAGATAAAGACAGCCTTATCTTTCCAAAAAAGATTAGAAGTATAATTGTAGCGACGCAAAGAGAATATCAATCAGCTTTTGACGCTGCTAGAGAACTCGAGAATCAAAAACACCCTTTCGAGAATTTGGTAATTGTGGAGATTCCTTTTATCGAAGTCAAATCTAAAAAGAAAGAAAAAAAGACAATGAAGAAAAATGACGATGGCGAACGTTCCAGTAAAAGCGATGTCAAAGACGATTCGGAAATGGATATAGCGATGGTTGAGAATGTAAACGAACGAAAACAAATGCATCCTAAAACTCCGATGAAAGAAAGACCAACAACTAAACAAAAACGAAACGTACAGCCAAAATGGCAAGATTAAATGGAGACTTATTTAAAAGGAGAAGTGTTTTTTGGTATGATTTTTTTTATTATTTATTCACCTATATTTTGTTTTACTAATTTTTTACTGAGGTTTTGTTTAAAAGATTTCTTTTTAAAAGAAGGCATTTTTGTTTAGATAAAATAATGAAGTTTAAAAAAATAAAAATTAAAAAAAAATGGAGCCGTTAAAGTTTTACACCTCAAACATTAATGGTTTGAACAACGGAAGTAAGCTTAAAACAATTATTAATTGTTTCAAAAATAAGCGACATATTATTTTTCTTATACATGAAACACATTTAAATAATGAAAATATTAATTTGTTAAACAATGTATGGGATGGTAATATTTATTACTCATCGTCTTCTACATCTTCTACAAGTGGAACCGCAATTTTATTTAAAAAAAAAAAATGTGTTTCGTAAATTTTTATGCCCGCCATGTTGCCATAATAATTAAGGTAGTACAGTAATTAAAATCGAAAAATTCATTTTTTCAAAAATTTAATTTTTGGCTATTATATTTATTCTAAATTTCATTTTTTTCTTGGTTAACAAAAAGAAAACCATGATATCCACTTCTAGTATTTGTTTTAAATTATTCGATATCAATTTTTATCTATAGCAACGCTTTGTTTATTCCGTTACTACGCGTCTATTCCGTTACTACGCGTTTTTACAATAAAAGTTATTCGACAAAAAGCAATAAACCCATCTCACTATCAACTGTTCAAAAGGAATGTTGTTATTCAGCTACTGCTTCTTGTTTATTGACTCGATTTATGCGCATACATTGCGCATAAATCAGTTTTAATACTATATTTGCTCTTGCCAAGCTTGCTTTTTTCTATATACTGAAGTCAATTTTTGTAATATCTTATTCAAATAAAGGTGTTATGGTTGGATCGAAAAGAAGCTTCAAAAAGACTATATCAAAATAAAAAGTTTCATGGAAACAGATTTTAAAAAAATTGCAATTTTAATGAAACTACTGCTATACCTTCAGTTGATCAACTTCAGTTGTCAATTGACAACATTCCATGTTCATCATCTTTTAAGAAGTTGTTTAACAAAGAGATTATACAGGATCCTCAAAATATAAGTGAAGACTTTAACTTTATTATGAATTTTATTTTACTGAAAAATGCAATAATGCTACTCAAATGTCCAGAATGTGAAGAGTTAGTTAACTTGCAGTTTGAGTCTTCAAAAAAATATGGCTTAAGTATTAAACTAAAAATTTGTTGCAATGGTTGTGAATGGGAAACTGCTTTTTTTTCGTCTACTACTATTGAAAAAAAGAACTGTAATGCAAAGCAAAATTATCTAGTTAAAAATAAATGTGTTAGGCGTAAACCGTTTGACATAAACACTCGTGTAATAGTTGCATTTCGTGAAATGGGTAAAGGACTGTCAGCTATAGAAAACTTTTGTGGAATTATGAATATGCAACCGCTAATGAATAAAAACAGTTATAATAATACATTGCATTACTGTTGGATGTGTATCAAAGTTTAGTTAATAAAAGCATGAAAAATGCAGCCGATGAATTACGACCTATCAGTGAAACTACTAAAAATATTACATGTGGGTTTGATGGATCATGGCAGAAACGTGGATATACATCGAACAATGGAGTAGTAACAGCTGTTGCTGTAGAAAATGGTAAATGTATTGACTTTGAAAATGAAACTAAAACTTGTAGGTTGTGTTCAATATGAGAGTTAAAAAAATATACACATCCTGTTGAATACACTGAGTTTCATTATTTACATCATCAAAAGTGTCAAATCAGTCACACTGATTCAGCTTCTTCTATGGAATCAAGTACTGTAATAAAAATTTTTTTGCTTTCCGAAAAAAAAAACAATTTAAGATATACAACATTTTTAGATGATGGAGATAGCAGTTCCTATGTTAGTGTTGTTGCTGTTAAGCCTTATGGAGATATTACAGAAATTAAAAAGGCAGAGTGCATTGGGCATATTCAAAAACGTGTTGGTGCTCGCTTAAGAAATTTAAAAAGAAATAGTAAAGAAATTTTATGTGATGGCAAAAAGTTAGGAGGAGCTCGTCGCTTAACAGAAAATGTGATAAATACATTGCAAAACTATTATGGCAAGGCAATAAGACAGAACATTGGAAATTTATATGGAATGAAAAAGAGTGTTGCAGCTGTACTTTTTCACTGTTTTGAAAATTTTGATGGTGATTCACGGCATCAGTATTGTTTGCGCACCAAAGATTCGTGGTGCAAATTCCAGGCTGACAAACTGACTGGAAAAGTGACATATAAAGAAAATATTTGCATTCTGCTTCTGTGTTTGATGCCATCAAACCAATATTTATGGACCTTGGTTCCGATAAACTTCTTGAAAAATGTTTACACGGTAAAACCCAGAATCCCAATGAGTCGTTAAATCAATTGATATGGAAGCGATGCCCAAAGGATATATTTATTGAAAGAACTGCTTTAAGTATTGGAGTGTCATCAGCTGTGCTAAATTTTAATGATGGTCAACAATTTTTAAACAAGTTGTTTAATGAACTTGGAATGATATTTGGTATAAATGCGCAAAATTATGTATTGCATAAGGACACTAAACAAATATCTAATGTACAATGTACCCCTAAAGTAAAATCTAGAAGAAAAAAATTAAGAGCAATACGAAAAGGTTTTTGTGATCAAAATGAAACATTGAAAGGTGTGATGTATAAAAGTGGAAAATTTTGAACTTTTTTTTTTACTTTTTTTTTTAATTGCGTTTTTCTCATGTTTTTTGGGCTGGCGAAAGATATATTTTCAAAACTAATAATCAAAATTACTTGAAATTTGGCACACCTATTTACTATATTAGTATCTACAACATACACTAGAATAATCTTGAGTGCTTTTTTGGTTTGGTAATTTTCAAAGATTTTGTGCCATCATTTACCCCCAAAATCACCTTAATTCATATAAATGCAAATATTTTGTTATTTTTTAGACCTAATTTAAATCTTTTAGTCCGCGACACAATGCCACATGTAATATATCACCAGCTAAAATTTCAAATAAAAAAATTTATCGGTTGCTGAAAAATCTCTGTCGCTCTCTACCCCATTTTTGGGCCTTTAGCAATTAATAAGTTAGAAATTATTTTTTATTAATTTTTTTGTATTATTTTTTTTTAGCTGTTTAATGGTGTATTAAACATTGTAGTAAAAAAATATGTAAAAGTTGAATATATATATTTTTTCTCTCATTGCTGTACTACCACTTTAATGGCATAAACTATTGAATAATTAAGGTGGTAGACTGCTAAAAAACATTGAAAAAAGTAGTTTTTCAAAAGTTGATTAGTTAAAAACTTTAACTATTGCTGTTTTTAAAAACATACATATTATTTTACAAAAAAACATAAAAAGGCCTAAAAAAATAGTTTAAACTTAGTAGGGTGATTTTGCTTCCCCTAGCAACGCTCATAGCAACGTCAAAATAAGGCAATTTTAACTAAATTTTACAAAATCTAAGCACTCAAACCAATAGCTACTTCTTTGTTTTTTGTTTTTCTATTTTTAAATGACATGGTGTGAAAGAACAACGTTGTTGAATTGGTTTATTACTATATATTAACTCGATAAAAGTGCATACTATCAACATGGGTTCTGCAGAAAGAAGAAATAAGTCTAAAAGCAAAAAACGTAAATGTTATAGATTACTTGCGAATAAAATTCACTTGACTTCTGAATATACTACTTCAAGTTCAAATAATACATCAAATAATACATCTCTAACAAATACTTCTTCAAGCAAATCAGCATCTGCTGAAAAGTTAAATTTACCTACTTCTGATACTCCAAGTATTAGTCAAGATAGTAATCCTGAATGTTACATTATATTTAATTCTGATGTCTTGAGTTCAATTTTAAATCTTGTTGGTTCTTGTCCAAAATGCCAATCTTTAATAAAATTGAATAATGATTTATCAAGAAAGAAAGGATTTTCACATCAACTTGTTTTGTCTTGCACTGCAAAAAAATGTCAATGGCAAAATGAGTTTTTTACCTCAAAAAAAATTGAAAAAAACAGTGATAATGAAACACAAGGCATGAAATCGTTTGACATTAATATCAGAATGTGTGTAGCTTTCAGAGAAATTGGAAAAGGTTATGCTGCAATAGAAAGTTTTTGTAACATAATAAACAGTCCACCACCAATGCAAAAAAACACACACAATAACATTGTCTATAAATTGCATTCGTCTTATATCAAAGTTGCCCAAGATTCAATGAAGCAAGCAGCTGCACAAGCACAACGTACAAGTGAGGCTACTATTGGTGACCCTGATATAAAAAATGTTACTGTAAGTGTTGATGGAACGTGGCAGCAACGCGGTTTTTCCTCGCTGAACGGTGTTGTTACAGCTATTAGTAATGGGAAGTGTATTGACACTCAAACTCTCATAAAGGATTGTAAAAGTTGCCAATATTGGCAGAGAAACAAAGATATACCGGGATACAATGACTGGGTAGAATCACATATTTGCCCAATTAATCACAAAGGTAGTGCAGGTGCAATGGAAGCTATTGGGGCATTGCAAATATTTAAACGATCAACTGTTTTTAACAAACTGCGTTATACAAAATACTGTGGTGATGGTGACAGTAAGTCTTACCAAAATATAGAAAGTAATAATGTTTACCCAGGGTATAAAATTGAAAAAAGTGAATGTGTCAGTCATGTTCAAAAAAGAGTTGGGTCTCGTTTACGCTCTCTTAAAGTATTGTACAAGGGAAAAGTTTTAAAAGATGGTAAAAGACTTACTGGAAAAGGAAGGATGACAGATAAAGTCATTAATGCATTGCAAAACTATTATGGAATGAGTATACGACAAAACAAAGGGAATTTGTATGGCATGAAAAAATCCATAGCAGGACTAATTCATCACTGTTCTGAAAGCAGCAGCGATGAAGAACGCCATAAGTATTGTCCTCGTACTAGCGATTCGTGGTGTAAATATCAAAGGGACAAGATTAATCAAACTTTGACTTATAAAAACAGTATAAACATTCCAGAAGCTGTTTGTGAAATTATAAAACCTATTTTTTCACACAAAGATCTTGGTGCAAACAAGTTATTAAAAAGATGTCTTGATGGAGAAACACAGAATGCAAATGAATCGCTCAATAATGTAATTTGGACAAAATGCCCAAAAAATGTGTACGTGGGTAGGTCAACACTTGAAATTAGTGTTGCATCTGCTGTCATACAGTTTAATGATGGTAAAACTGGTATGATAGATGTTCTTCACAGTTTAGGAATTTTACCAGGACATTTTACTAAAAACGGTTTTCAAAATAGTGATGTGCTACGTGAAAAGCTTATGGACATAAAATCATCTGAAAAGTTTAAAAAACAAAGAAAAAAGCTTAGAGCAACAAGGAAGGGGTTTGATGATAAGCACAATGATGAAGAAGGAACATTATATGAAAAGGGGGGGTTTTAACCTGTTTTCAAGTGTTAATATATTTGTATTTTCAAAATATAAAGTTTTATTTGCATTTTTCTCTGTTGTAAAGTTTTTCATATTCTGGATAAGATTGCGGGAGCTGTATTTGTCCAATTGATTTGAAATTTTGTACAGATGTTCATTTTTATGAGCTTTATGTCCTGAGATAAAGAAATTTTGGATAAAAATTAAAATTAAATTTTTTGGGCTGTTTTGGGGTCAGGAATTTGGCCTAAATTTAGACGCATAGAAAAAGCTTATGGTGCATCGAAATTGAAAAAGATTCAAATTTTTTGTTTATCTCAGGACATTTATCTACTTAAAAGGTACACAACTGTAAAATTTTGAGACTTGATATATTTTACTTTTTGAGATATCTTTTCCAAGAACTTTGCACTTTTTAGGCCTAAAAACACTTAAATTTGCCCAAAAATTAGAAAGAGGAAAAAAAAAAAATTTTTTTTTTTTAATCCTATTTATCGTGTTTAAAATGAGAAAATCAATTGGAATAATGTCAGATTAAAAAATTTTTTTTTTAGCAGTCTACCACCTTAATGTTTACGCACCATCCTTTTTATTTTTTATTTTTTTCTTTTTTTTTTTCTTTCTTTGTTTTAATATAATATAAGATTTTACAACTTCGTAATATAAAATTTCAATAAATAAAATAAGTAAAACAGATAGGGGCTCAAAGAAGATGAGGATGACAGTACGTTATCGCAATCTTTTCATAGAGCCCCTATAATAAGATTTCAAAAAAATATCGTAATATGTTACAATATGCGTAATAAAATTTCAATAAAATATTGTAATAAAACGCGTAATTCGCTAATAAAATTGATAAGCAACCAACAAAAGTAGAAATAAAAAAAAAACAGATTTATGAGAAATTATTCAAAGTATCATTAACCAAAAACGTTTCTTATATTTTAAAAATTTCTTTTTTTGTTAAAAACTTGAAAGAACTTAACGAATTTACCGTACCTTTGAATCCTTTTTGAAAAGTATTCCATACTTTTGGACCTCGATATAGAATGCTGTACTCTGAATATTTGTTTATTATCCGAGGCAGTTTATATTTGTTGGACATATTCGCTCTAAGATTATAGCTATCATTTTTATTTATTTTAAACTTGTTATTAAAGCTTATAGGAGAGATATTGTGATTATAACGATACATGAAAATTAAATGCTGGTAGATATTTATTTCAAACACATTCATCATTTTCATATCTTTCATTAAGGGCTTAGCGTGTTCACGCCTATTTTTTGAGTAAATGATTCTGCAGGCATGTTTTTGTAGACTATAAATTTTTTTAATCTTTGCCGCTTGAGTACTTGCCCATGAAATGTTTGCATAGCTGATGAAGCTATGAATTAGCCCAAAGTAGATTAATTTAAGACTATTTTTATTGACGTAGTCGGAATTTCTAAAAAATTTAGAACAAAATTGCTTAACGACC
>NC_088928.1:49680000-49682500 GCF_038396675.1 Hydra vulgaris | reverse complement strand
AGTTCAAAAACATGAAAAAGGAGCAAATAATACAGATGTCAAGAGGTCCATAAAGCGATGACCAATGCAAGCTCTTGACAGAAATGGTGGTTGTGCAAAACGTGCCTTAAAAGTGTAAGCTAAAAATACTTGATGGTTTTTTTATTTGTTCTAACTTTTCTTTGATATTTTATATATTTTTCTTGAAATATAATGTTTTTATTATTACAATGCTTTTATTGTATTAGTCAAGCATTACAGAGTATTGGATTTAACGGTTTATTTTTTATTTCATTCCTTTGTTTACTTCACTTATTTTTATTTATTTTAGTTACAATTTTATACTTATTTTACAAGTTTGACTTGACATTTATTTTGCGTGACTGGGTTTAAATCATATGTAGATTAAACATTTCCTTTTAATTATGTCAATAAGTGTAGAATTATAATTATTCTCATCATCATTATTATCATTTATTCAGTTTTTTTAAATATTTTTACATATATAAAAAGCGAGATGTGATTGAGTTAATTTTTAGAGTTAAATTGAATAATGGTGTTAGCTTAACAATGTAATCAAGAATGATGAAAACTAATAATGTAAAAAGTTAAAATGAAGATAACACAATATTGTGAGTAAATTAGTTTTTTAACCAATAGATAAGTTTTAATATATAAATATATTGCTAGTTTTTAATGTAAATTTAGTGCTTTAATATCTACTTATTATTAGAAATTAGGTGCAAAACTGTTAAAATGACTTTTAAATCACCTGGCAAATTGTCAAGAGAAAAAGATTGCAGTAAAATTGGAGGTCAGATTGTATCAAGCGTTAGCACATGAAGACATCAAATAGTAATGCTTTATTCCTTTGCAAGTTAAACATGTTTAACTTATTGAAATCTTTTATTAAAATACAGAATATTTATAGTTACATTTGTGTAGATCTCAATGTGTTTATAATTTAAAGATAATTGGAATATGTTTTTATAATTTTTATATGTAGTATTTTATTGATTTGTATGTAGTATTTTATTGATTTTATACTTATTTTACGATTTCTTCAATTTGGCTATTTTTGGGTGACTTGGTTGTAATTTCTAAATCTATCAGCTTGACAGGCAGAAAAATACCGATATCGAAAAGTACCAGACATTAGTTCTTGCAAGCATCAAATTGAAATGATGGTAGGAGTTTAACCGTTAGCTTACCTTTAACTTTTATATGTATTGTATTGCAAGGCAATTTTATTGAAATAAAAATATTTGGTAATATAAGACTTATTGATAAAATGGCTGTATATTTTTAGTTTAAATTATCCCACTTCATCTTTTTCTTTCTGACTTGTTTTACTTTAAAATCTTCAAGTTAAAATCTTGCATTTGTCTCCCGAATGTTTCTGAGTTAAAATCTCGCGTTTATTAAAGTATTGATTATTTATAAAAATAGCAATAAATGTTAAAAACAAACAAAATCAACCAAAAGTAGAATAAAAACAGACAATGGCAAAGTATCGGCTAAACGCCGTTCAAAAAACGACTGCCATGCATGGACCATGCCTTAAACGTTGAGCAAGACTTGGATTGGATCATGCTTGTCGGCCGATGATGGGCCAGTAATGACGCCGATAGTGGGCCATGCTTGGCCCACCATCGGCTGACAAACATGATCCAATCCAAGTCTTGCTCACCGTTTAAGGCATGGTCCATGCATGGCAGTCGTTTTTCGAATGGCGTTTACCCGATGCTACCCGATGATAAAAGCTTTGCCATTACCTTTTTTTATGCTACTTTTGGTTCGATTTGTTTGTTTTTAACATTTATTGCTATTTTTATAAATAACCAATATTTTAATAAACGCGAAATTTTAACTCAGAGACTTTTGCGAGACAAATGAAAAATTTTAACTTAAAGATTTTAAAGTTAAACAAGTCAGGAATAAAAAGATGAAGCGGGGTGATGTTTGTCTACCTATAAAAGTCGCATGGGTGATATAAAATAGAATGTGGGATATTTTAAAGTATAAATACACAGTAATTTTAGCATTACGTTTTATATTACCAAATATTTTAATTTCAATAAAGTTGCCTTGCAATACAATACATATAAAAGTATAAGGTTAACGAAAAGTTAAACTTTTACCATCATTTTAATTTGATGCTTGCATCAACTAACGTTTGATACTTTTCAATATCCATATTTTTCTGCCTGTCAAGCTGATAGATTTAGTAATTACAACCAAGTCACCCAAAAATAGCCAAAAATGAAGAAATCGTAAAATAAGTATAAAATTTTAGCCAAAATAAATAAAAATAAGTAAAGTAAACGAAGGAATAAAATACAAAACAAACTATAAAAATGAGTATAAACTATAAAATTTAATAGTCTGTAATGCTTGATTAATACAATAAAAACATTGTAACAACAAAAATATATATCAAAAGAAATATATAAAATATTAAAGAAAAGTTAAGACAACTAAAAAAGCCATCAAGTAGTTTAATCTTACACTTTTAAGGCAC
>NC_088928.1:49630000-49675000 GCF_038396675.1 Hydra vulgaris | reverse complement strand
ATTTTACATTGAAGTAGTAAAAATATTTTTAATGCTATAAAGAATCTCACAAACCTCTTTTATCTAATAGTAGCTGCACCACTTTCTTTCTGTATGTATCCATTATAGTTAGGGTTCTTAAATAAAGTGACCTTAAGGCAGAATACTCCACATGATATTCCATCAGCTTGTATAGCATGTGGTCATGTTAATGATTCAAACTTTCCTGAAACACCATATCTTTGTAAGTTACAACTTCAGCATATTAGTAAAAAAAATTATAAAAGATGTAAAATTTGACATAGCAATACATAATTTTTAATATTATACTGATTTTAATATCACCTGGTTTGATTATCTAAAACACAAGTGAGTTTCAAAATCAGGTTTAAGTTTAGGTTTCCTTTAAAAAAATTCACTGAGAGTTTAACTTTTTGGACTTTGAAATAAACTTTTTCAAAAAACAGTTATACTATTTTACTTACTGCAAGCTTACAATGGAATTTTGCCACCATGCAGCCTATTAGCATATCTAGTTTAAAGAGCTCTTTCTATGAAGATATTAAATCTTCGTATTAAATCAGTTTTAATTGGCAATTCATCCAGTGAGAGTAACCCAGCTGGCGACAGTACTTCAATTCGATTTTTCAAAGCATCAATACATGGAATGACATTCAATATGTTGTTTTATATTTAGAACAAAAATTTTATTTAAATGAAGACAAATTAAAAAAAAAAAAATGCAATATTGTTTTTTTGTATAAAAATTATGAAGTACATTAATTAATCATACCTTTTCTTTACTGTTTACTAATAGTTTGAGATAAATATAAACAACTTTCTCACTGAGACATTCGTTTAAAGTGTCTTGTAACGAACAATCATATACCTTGCAGCCACCTAAATCTGGATATATACCCATAATGGCTTTTACAGGTTTTACAATACGGAGCCGGTGTATTATTTCGTGACCTATTTGTGAAATGCAATAAACTTTTTATTTCATCATACATACTTTCATCTAATAAATTAACGACTAAATACTATTACATTCATTTAAGATTATATGTTATAAAATTCTACACCTATTTTTTTCACCGAGTGGGATAATGTTTAAAATCAATTATTTAAGTAGGATTACATAGAAATCTTCAGTTCATTGGTGCGCCACTGAATAATACATACCTTCTCTATCTTCAACTTTTTGCAGCTTTTGCTTATATTTAATATCTCTCAAATATTAAAATAAATAAAAACAAACTAAAATAAAAAGCGAATTCTTATAAATGAATAGGTAAGTTTTTAATACATGCCTTTACTGTCTTTAACTAAAAAGCTTTTTATTGTCTCTGCCTTTTATAAAAAACATGCCATACTTTGAAACAAAATGCTAACTCTTATAAATGAAAAAGTAACTTTTTAATTCTACTATTACCATCTTTAACTACGAAACTTTTTTTGTATCTGTCACCTCTAGAAAAAAACCATACATACCAATAAAAAGCTAACACTAACAGAATATATAGGTAGTTTACTATTATATACCTTCACTGTCTTTAACTACGAAGTTTTTTATATGGTTATCTGTCTCCTCTAGAAAATAAATCATAATTAAAACAAAACGCTAACAATTACAAATGAATAGGTAAGTTTTTAATACATACCTTCACTATCTTTAACTTCAAAGCTTTTTATTGACGTCTCTGCTTTCTCTGCCTCCTCTTGAAAATAAACAATAAAATAATAAAAAGAAATATGTTTTAACTATATATTAAAATATGAAAAAAATGTTTTACCCAACTATAAATTAAGATAGAAAAAAAATTGTTTTCATAGACCATAAAGTAAAAATATAAAAGGAATTTGTTACAAAATGCTATCTACCGTTTGTTTGTCATTTTTTAAAATGCTATTTACCGTGCTTTTTCAATTTCTACTTCGTTTTTTGTTATTACTGTATCTAAAGTAGAGCGTACAAAGGTCTTTTAAATTAGAAATACTTCTTTATATTGCAATTATTTTCATAAAACCAATTTCTTTTCGGAATTAAAAAGAGCAATTAGTTATTGGAAAACTTATACTTCATTAGTGTGCATACCTTCATCACAAGTGCCTTCGATAAATTTCTTGATTTTGTGAGTTCCTTTTATAATGGCTTAACCGCTACTCAGTTTGTAATTTCCACTTTTTGTGATACGGCTTACTCCATAATGTCCTTTAAACTGTGGCTTAAAATCTGCTCCTTTGCTTCTTTTCCCTCGTATATCAAGAAGTAAAATTTTATGTATGTCATAATGACTCATAAAGAAACCAGTGAGACTCAATCGTTAATGTTGTGGATATGAAGAAAGAAAATACTTAAGCATGATATTGGGTTCAATGAGTTTATTACCAGCTCATATAGAAAAGGTTATCACTAACTATTTTTATTAATATATTTTAGCTACGCCGGATGTGTTGTACAAGTTTGACATTGATTATACTAAATTCTATCTTAGTATTAGGATTACACGTTGAAAATTAAACAACTATTATAATAGTTGCTCAATTTTCTACGTGTAATTTTTACACTTACTTTAAGCCTATAAGCTTAAAGAAAAAAAATATAATATTTAGGAAATAGAATGAAAACTTTTGAATCGTAGTAACAGGTATACCAGTAACTTCCACAGGTTAACATTATTTGAAAAGAACATTTCTCTTCTCAACGTTTTTTAAAGATGTTTAAAGACCTCTATTATGCGTAATAAAATTTAAACGCCTTTGAATAGCTATGGGTTTCTGAGACAAGTGCCTCACAAAGATGTCTTTTAATTAATAATAGGTGGTCATAACCCAGGAAAAGAAGTTCTATAGAATTTATATAAACTTTTGGAACATATGGCCTATACAAATTATATAGAAATGCTATAAAATTTCTATAGAATGTCTATTAATTTCTATAGAAGTTCCTATAAATCTTTTTTTTCTATAAAATAATTAGTAGAAAAAAAAGTTCTATTGGAATTTCTATAGAAATTAAGAGAGGTTCTATAGAAATTCTATAGAATTTTATAGAATTTCTATAGACCGTATGTTCCAAAAGTTTATAGAAATTTTTTAAAACTTTTTTTCCTGGGAAACTCTCAACCTCAACTAAGATATTTACAAATTTAATGTCACTTTACTTTGTTTAGGCTCATTCCTTTCCTAGTACTCATCTTTGTTTAAACCATTTCCTTTCCTAAAGTGATTAAAATTGTGCGGCCGTGGCGCAGTGGTTTGAACGCTTGCTTTATAAGCAGGAGATTCAAGTTCGAAACGAGCTCTGGACATATTTTCGCGTCACGGAAAGGAAGGAGGCGTGAACTTCCTGGTTAAAAATGCACTTCCGCGGTGCTCTGTGACAAGACCGTTAGGACTTCTTGGGGCACCTAAAATAAAAAAAAAAAATAGAAAAAAATGAGCTGCTTGATTCACAAAAAAAAGTTATGACAAATATTATAAATAAGGACAATTTCAGTGGAGATTTTTTTCAATATGTTTATTATGGTTAAGCATTCGAACTCATTGAATAAAAATTAAAGCAATCTTTAAAATAACAATCGATATAGCCAATTTTATTACCTAACCAATCATTTTTATTAAGCCATCACGCTCTCATCTTTTTTTCAAACTTGTTGAATTCAACGCTATCAATCTGTCATTATAAGGATGATTTTTATTTGTTAGTAAAATCTTCCTTGAACAATCATGCTCTTTAGTATTTGTATCATTAAGAAAATAGGGATACCTAACAAAAGCAGAATATTCTTAGTGTGGAAGAATAAACAGAGTTTAATTTCTCAATAGTTTTTTTTCCAAAATTTTTATTTTTACACACATGTTTTGGTAACATTTGATGGAATATGTATATATATACGTGTGTAAAAAACTATATATATACATATATATATATATATATATATATATATATATATATATATATATATATATATATATATATATATATATATATATATTAGGGTGTGTCGATTTTTTTTTTCAAATATTAAAAAAGAGTAGTGAAAAAATGTAAGTTTACGATTAGTTAACTACAGGGAAACTTTCAAAACCAAATTCTAATAAGTGCTAGCTCGGTAAATTTTGATTTCAATATTTCACATTTTTGGTCGTTTTAGACGTTAGTCATTATATTTAAATTTGTTTATGGAATAGCGCTGATAACTTTTTTTATCAATTCGCATGGTGTACGACGTACACCATGCATAGGCGTAGGAAAAGTATAAAAAAATGAAAAAGTATCTATAACAATAAAGGTCGAAGTTTTTAGCTATTTAAACATTTTTGAAAGTCTTTATCTACTTCCCTACAGTTTTTACGAGGGCTGCCATATCTTTTTTGCTTCTATTTCGTGACATTAAATGTCTACCTAAAAGCTGAGCACGTTGAAAACGCCGCTGTCTTAAATTTTGATGTTTTTCACTCAGCTAAGAGTACTTAATAAAATTACCTACTAGCGATTATTATGAGTGAGAAATCCAAACTGATCAGAAACAGCATAAGTTATCGTTAAAAACTCCTAACTACCAAGTTGTATGTAATTATTTATATGTACCTCATTTTGGTTCTCAAAAAACCCATGTGTTCTTGATGATATCAAAAGTAAGTTGTCACGCGTCAATCTATCTCAACTAGGGTTGACAATTTCTGGAAATTTCCAAAAACTTTCTATAGCAATAAACTTCATAGTTATTATATTTTTTTTTTTTTTTTTTTTTTTTTCTTTCTCTGTTTTAATATAATATAAGATTTTACAACTTCGTAATATAAAATTTCAATAAATAAAATAAGTAAAACAGATAGGGGCTCAAAGAAGATGAGGATGACAGTACGTTATCGCAATCTTTTCATAGAGCCCCTATAACAAGATTTCAAAAAAATATCGTAATATGTTAATGCGTAATAAAATTTCGATAAAATATCGTAATAAAACGCGTAATTCGCTAATAAAATTGATAAGCAACCAACAAAAGTAGAAATAAAACAAAAACAGATTTATGAGAAATTATTCAAAGTATGATTAACCAAAAACATTTCTTATATTTTAAAAATTTCTTTTTTTGTTAAAAACTTGAAGGAACTTAACGAATTTACCGTGCCTTTGAATCCTTTTTGAAAAGTATTCCATACTTTTGGACCTCGATATAGAATGCTGTACTCTGAATATTTGTTTATTATCCGAGGCAGTTTATATGTGTTGGACATATTCGCTCTAAGATTATAGCTATCATTTTTATTTATTTTAAACTTGTTATTAAAGCTTATAGGAGAGATATTGTGATTATAACGATACATGAAAATTAAATGCTGGTAGATATTAATTTCAAACACATTCATCATTTTCATATCTTTCATTAAGGGCTTAGCGTGTTCACGCCTATTTTTTGAGTAAATGATTCTGCAGGCATGTTTTTGTAGACTATAAATTTTTTTAATCTTTGCCGCTTGAGTACTTGCCCATGAAATGTTTGCATAGCTGATGAAGCTATGAATTAGCCCAAAGTAGATTAATTTAAGACTATTTTTATTGACGTAGGAGCGAACTCGATACATCAAACCTATTATTTTGGTGATTTTTGACTGGATATATATTATATGTGGAAGCCAGGATAATTTTTCATCAACAATGATTCCTAAGAATTTTATATTGGATTGCTTATTTACTAGTTTATCATTTAGAGATAGGTTAGGCAACTTGAGAGGAAGATTTTCTTCTTGTGTTTTTTTGTGAAATAGTATATACTTTGTTTTCTCAGCGTTAAGTGAGAGTTTGTTTGCCTTAAACCAGTTGTTTACTTTACACAGTTCAATATTCATGTCTGCATATAATTTCTTGATATCATTGTTGGTGAGAAATAAGTTTGTGTCATCTGCAAACATGACCGAGTTCATTTTTAAAGATGCATTACAAAAGTCATTTATATATATTAGAAAAAGAAGTGGACCAAGAATCGATCCTTGCGGGACTCCACATATGACATTTAATACTCCAGATTGGACATTATTTACATATTGTTTTCTGTTTGTAAGATAGCTTTTAATCCAATAATAACTTTTATTTATTATTCCGTAGTGCCTTAATTTATCTAATAGAATGCAATGGTCCACTGTATCGAATGCTTTTGATAAATCAAGAAACACTCCTAAAGTAAATTTATTATTTTCAAAACCATTAGTTATTTGATTTACTATTTCAATGATTGCATGCTCTGTAGAGAGATTTTTTTGAAAGCCAAACTGATTTGGGTAAAAAAAATTGTTTTTAATGAAGTAATCATAGATTCTATTATAAACTACACGTTCGAAGAGTTTTGAAAATACAGAAAGTATTGATATAGGCCTGTAGTTTGTAATGTCAGAATGATCATTACATTTGTATAATGGAATTACTTTTGCCAATTTAAGTACATCCGGAAATATCCCAGAATTTAATGAGAGCTTAAGTATATGAAACAGGGGTCTATTAAGACTGTGTTTGTTTGCAATAACTATATCACTAGATATCTCATCAAATCCTGGAGCCTTTTTTTTTTTTAAGGAGGCAAAGGCTGCCTCTAATTCTTCATAGCCTAATTCATAATCAAGCATGGTAACGTTATTCGTGTTTTTAAGATAGGTTTTAAAGGATACAGATGTTGCTACAATTTTATTTACAAGATTTGGACCAATATTTGTAAAATATTTATTGAATTCTTCTGAAATTAGTTTTTGACAAAATATATCGTTATTTTCAATAACAATTCGTTTAGGAAGAGAAGGTGAATTTAGTTTTTCTCTTCCCATTAAGAGATTAATGATGGACCATGTTTTTTTGCTATCAAATTTGCATTTGTTAATTTGATTACTGTAATATTTTTTTTTTGCATTTTTAATGAGATCTTGGTAAAAAAATTTATAATTTTTGTAATTTTTTTCATTATCATTGTTTCTATTTTTCAAAAATTTATTGTAAAGTTTTTGCTTTTTTTTTGAGCACTTTAATAACGATTTATCCATCCACGGATTAGCAATTGCTTTTGACTTAATTGTTATTATCTCTTTTGGACAGGTTTCATTAAAGTACTCCAAAAATGTACTTAAAAAGGCATTGTAAGCTTCATTAGTATCTTTACATTTATATACGTTGTTCCATGTTTCTTGTTTTAGTCTACTTGTTAATTTATTAGTGTTACTCAATTTTAAATTTCGTTTTTTTAAATGTATAATTTTTGAATGACAATCAGACATAGATTTAAAGTTTTTTATTTTTATGAATATCGGGAAATGATCGCTAATATCTGTCAAAAATATACCGGTTTCAAATGTCGTTTCTAAATAATTATTGATAAAAATATTGTCTATTGCTGTTGCAGAGGTTTTTGTTACTCGCGTTGGTTTATTAATAGTTGACAAGACATTAAATTTAAAAAGCATATCAAAAAAAGATTTTATTTTTGGAAATTTTGTGTTAGAAAGAGCATCAAGATTTATGTCACCAGTTATATATAATGTCTTATTTTCTTTATTTATTTTCATAATCGTATTTTTGATAAAAGTTTCGAAATTTTTTATTTTTCCACTCGGTGGACGATAAACACATCCAACTAAAATGTTTCGGTATTTTTTATTAATAATTTCAATGAAAAGGCTTTCATAATTATCATTTGAAAAGCATAGTATATTTTTTATCTTGAAAGCATATTTTTCTAAGACATAAATTCCTAATCCTCCTCCTTTTTTCCCATTTCCTCTTGATTGACTTATTAGTTTATAAAATGGTAATATATAATTAGAATTTAATTCAAGAGAACTTTCTGTATCATGCCAAGTCTCTGAAATAGATATGATGTCGAACGTGTAGTTTAAAATATTTAAAAATTCTTTAAGTTTATCAAAATTTTGCTGCATGCTTCTAATGTTTATGTGTAATACAGAAAATGAGCCATCATCTGCTATTACTTTAAATTCAAAAGGATCAATATACGGTGTGTTAATTAAGTTCATTTGAGTTTCTTGAAAAATATTTATATTTTCTTCTGATAGGTTATTTATAAAGTTGTCCTCAAAAAAGTCTAAATTTAAATTGTGAAAATCTAATTTCTGTGGAAAAAGCGCTGCCATTTTTTAAAAATGTATAATTTAAAAATATTTAATATAATTAAAAACGAAAATACTCAAAACGCTTACTCGTTTACGCATGTCGGAATAACATCTGTGTTGCGGGTGTTTTCTCGAAATTCGTGAACAATCGGTTTGTTGTAAACAACTTTTGCAAAATAGCCATTTTGACGATGTATCTTCGCCTGATCAAAAAGTTCCTTTCGAATTTTTCGCGTGGTAAAACTAAAATCTTCGTTTAGAAAGATATTAGTTCCTTTTAATTTTCTTGCTCTTTCCAAAATTGTTTTTTTGTCCTCGTAATCCCGGAGCTTCAAGACAATTGTTCGCTCTCGTTTATCATTAGCTACTCCCACTCGATGAGCCCGATCAATTATAATTTCTTTTTCAATACCAAGATTATCTTTAAATAGTTGCTTTACCTTTTTTTTTGTGATTTCCCAATTCTTTTCTTCATTATTTTCAACGACCCCGTCAATTCTTAAATTGTTTCTTCTGTTACGGTCTTCAATATCAACGCTTTTTAATTTTAACTCAATATTGTCAGAAGATATTTTACCCTGCATTTTTCGTACATTTGATAAATCGTCGTGAACTTTATTAATTTTTTCCTCAACTGCTCTAGCTTTATCGTTAAATACATCGCCAACAAAATTTAATCCAGATTTCATTTCGTCGAGTTCTCGCCGAACTTCTTTAAAACTAGATTGAAAGTTATCAAACCTCTCATTTATGTTCGATAATGCTTCATGAAAAAAAGACAAAATTGTTTCTTTTTGAATATTTAGTAGCTCTCTCATCATAGCAATCGAAACTAACTCTTCTGATTTAGACATATCAACTTTTATTTAACGAATTAAAAAAAATTTCAAAAAATATTTAACTGTAAGAAAACGCGTCTGTTCACCACGATGTTCGCCACGCAAAAAAAAAGTTATATAGTTTTAAAAAATTCGTTTCTTTGTTTCAAAATTATGTGTTTTATCATCGTAGTATTTAAGTTTTTTTTTAAATATTTTAACAAAAATATAAGATAATAAAAACCCACAAGCAAAAAATGCACATCTTCTAGTTAAATTTTTATAGTCACGTATTTTAAGAATCACGCATGTTTTTAAAAAAACAGCAAAACATCCAAGTTGTTATGTTACTTTTACTTATATGCATCTTTTATTTTTATGGAACGGTACTTTTAATGGATTTACCCCCCCCCCACCCCCTTTATTTTTAATATATTAAAACCATATAACTTTATAAACCGATATTGGTTTATAATAACCATATAACTTTATAAACCAATATTGGTTTATAAAGTCAAAAGTCTCCTTTCAATGTTGTGGCGAGTGAGACTTTTTTTTAATTTATTTTTATTTTTGGTGCCCTAATATATCCTTACGGTCTTATCACTGAACACTGCGGAAGCACATTTGAATGAAAGTTTACGCCCCCTTCCTTACGATGTTGTTATCTCCAGGCGTTATCTCCAGGCGGTATTAGTACAAACGCTAGCAAGTTTGCAACCACGGCAAATTTCAAAAACTTTAAGCATGAAAAACTTTCAACATACTCGTTTTAAGTTATTAATTTTCATGACTTATTTTTAAATTAAAAGTATTTTCAAAAACAATTCAAAAAACAATTCCAAGAAAAATTCCAAAAAAATCTGCTCCATAAACAATCAAAGCAATCTTACTAAAAAATCTGCATCAAAGTTTTGTTTAAACTTAAATACGAGATTGGGAGTTAAAGAGGCGTTTAACTCAAAAATATTAAATCAGATCATTCAAAACAAAAGTATGAGTTTTAAACTCATTAATTATTTATGCATTTTTAAGCAGTGGTAAGAAATAAGATTTCTAGCCTACATTTTAAACGCGATGCGTTAAAAAGGAAGTTTCACCAAGACTTATTAATTATTTATAAATTCTTTTGTATTTCTCCCACTGCCTTGATATAACGCTTAAACTCTTTAATAACAGCTTCAGACGCATTAACATATACATACTTATAACACTATACATCTGTTCAGAAAAGTTTCTTAAAAGTGAATGCATAAATCTTACCATAAAATATTGCTTGGTATTTTTAATTTCATCTATCATACCGATGAAACGCATCATATTTACGCAGAATAAACAGATAGGCTTTTAATGCATCAATGTTAGTTTGTTGTTTAGATTGAGTTCTTTAAATACAGAGACAATTGTAAACATAGACATAGAGATATTGAAAATGTTTCGTGGTTTTTATACTAAGCAGCACAACCGTGTGAAAAATAAGAATCTTTGAAATTTTAAAATTATGTTTTTTAAATATTTCCTTTTAGATCCTTGTTTGCACATTTGAATTGTACACCGTTGATTAAGAATGTTGTACTATGATTAGTACATACAGAAACGGAACAAGTCCCTGATGCTTAAATAATCGTGCACAATATAAACTACAGAACTTAGGAAACCCAATATTCTCTTGAGGATATTTACTTTTAAACAAAACACACAATTCTATGAGATTATGTAAAAACATGTGTTGTTTTATATAATTTTTTATAAATTTTTGGAAAAATCAGTGTTACCATATTCATCTTTTTCTTCACAATTTTCATATGTAGTAAACAATTCTTCGACTTGTTTTTCTTGTATAAAATATCAATAACGGCAAGTTATATTCCATGAGCATAACATAGTTGTTGATAGCAAGACAACATTTTATCGACTATCACCATCACACTTGCTCCATTAGTTGTCATGGCGATAATGTCTTTTTGAAGGTCAATATTGAAGCTATTTAGCCTTCCTGCAACTAACTTGACGCAGTATTCTGCATTACACAATCCATGGATTCGAATCAATCCAAGATTATAGTGTTTCGCCTCCATATGTACATTTAAGTTTAAGTAAATTTGACTATTTTGTGATGTCCATTCGTTGATCTTTGACTAATTTTTTAAATAGCCGAACATAACATGCACTTCGCATTTTCTTCTTTATCACTTTTTTTAAAATAATTCCCTATAGTTTTAATTTGCGACATGCTTAGTTGGTACTTTTGTTTTAAAATCTTGAAGTAAATAATTTTTAGTTTTTTTAAAAAGTATACTTTTTTATTACTGTGCACGTGCGTTTTCAATTTCACGTTTTCAACATACTCTTAAGCGAAAATTTCAACATAATCAAAAAACTAAACAAAAAAAAAATTTGAACGAGTTCGACAAATGTTTAGCTATATAATTGTTTATTTTTAAATGATTTTGTTATATTTATAGCTAAGGAAAATATTTTAATATTTTGCATATAGTATAGAAGTTTCTCAGTATTCTCTTCATTGTGCATTGTATGACTAGTAAATTTTTTAATGGGTTTGTTTCGCAAATACATTAAACACTTTTAATTTGATATCTTCTTTGTCTTTTTTTTAAAAAGAATTGACTATTTTTGTTTAAAAGCAATAATTTCAAAATCCCGCAAATCCCGCCGATCCCGTAGTAGTTTTGCGGGATCTCGCATGCACTAAATTAATGCGGGATTGCAATTCCTAGTTTCATTGCATACTTTTTATTTTGTAATCAATTTTTTGTTTAATAAGTTTTTTTTTGTTATTTATTTTTTGTATATCTTCATTCATATTAGTGTTCATAAAATAGTTTATTTTTTTCTATTGTAAGTACTGTTGATGTTTTTTACTATTGTAAGTGCTGTTGAATATTTATAAATAAATATGACAGACAATGTTTTACATTGTCTGTCATATTTATTTTTAAATATTCCTTTATTAATCTTTAATTTTGTCTTGACAACTGTCAAAATATTTAAATAAAATTATGCAACTTAGATAACAAGCTGCTACATTACCTGAGGTAGTGTTCAAAGTATACTTATTAATTTTTTTGAGAAAAATATCTGAAATAATTAATTCATTTTTTAACGAACAATAACAACCAACAAACAAAGTGAAACTCTAAATAGTAAAATATAAACTATTTTAACTTTGGTGTTTAAGGTTTGAACAATTTCACATAAATTCTTGTCATAATTACAACTTGAAAAAAAAAAAAAAGATTTGTATTCAAAGTTACTCCACTATTCAAGGTTTACAGTACTAAAAGGTTCAGGATATTTATAAATGAGGATTACAAACAGCATCAACACGAAAAAAAGTTTTTGAAGATAGAAAATTGCACAGGAACAATAATAAGTATTGTACTATTATATACGACAAATTAATTAAGGAATTAAAGAAATCAAACACCATTTGAATTTTTGATTTTAATTGTTCTTAAAATCACTCTGATTTAAAATGGCAAAAAAAAATAATGCCTTCAAATATCGCATGAAAAATATATTTAAACATAAATCAAGCGTAAATAAAAGTGTTTATTTTGTCGGTGACCCTAAAGATTTTTGACTATAACATAAATAATCCCATTAATATATTCTTTTATGTCTTTTTTCAATCTAGATTCCAGTAATCAATAAACCCACGAGAGTTACTAAGAATAGTGCAACATCAATATATCTAATTTTTATCATTGAATTTGTTACTACAAAAATAAAACTGGAATATTTAAAATATTCCAGTTTAATAGATATTTCGGATTTTTAAAATAAATATAACTTTTCAATTTTTGTTCTATAAATAAGTAAATGCCTGATTCTCACAAAGGAAACTAACAACAGACTAATAATCGATACCTCTATTAAATCTTTTCACGATATTTAATCATCTGACAAATTGGAAAAAACTCTAATGAACCTAAATGCTATGTTTCTTAAACAATTTATTAAATTATTTCCGAAAGTTTCGCAATTAATGAAAGTTAAAAGCCTTTTAAGTCCTTGGATAACGAGGGGAATCATTAAATCTTCAAAAATAAAACAGCTTTTATATTTCAAATATCTTATAAAGAGAACACTAGAAAATGAAATTATATGTAAAAATTATTAACGTTTATTTGAGTTAATTTTGTGACGCTCTAAAACTAATTACTATTCATAACAAATAATGAAAGGTAATTAATAAATGATGAAAGGTAATTAATAAATAATGAAAGGTAATTAATAAATAATGAAAGGTAATTAATAAATAATGAAAGGTAATTAATAAATAATGAAAGGTAATTAATAAATAATGAAAGGTAATTAATAAATAATGAAAGGTAATTAATAAATAATGAAAGGTAATTAATAAATAATGAAAGGTAATTAATAAATAATGAAAGGTAATTAATAAATAATGAAAGGTAATTAATAAATAATGAAAGGTAATTAATAAATAATGAAAGGTAATTAATAAATAATGAAAGGTAATTAATAAATAATGAAAGGTAATTAATAAATAATGAAAGGTAATTAATAAATAATGAAAGGTAAGAAATTAAACGTTAATAAATTTATGGTGGCTGTAACACATAATAATTATTTTTGTTAACGTCGGTAAAAATTTAGCCAGTAAAATTAAACCAACCATACTTGACATAACGCTCTTATGACTAATCATGATCTTACAGAGGAAGAATTATTAAATTCAGTATCTTGATTAAAACCTATTAAAAGTTCAGGTTTGGATGGTATTAGCAGTAACGTCATTAGTAAATCAATAAAATATATAACAATACCACTTCAACATATTTTTAATTTATCTTTTAAACTTGGAGTTTTTCCTGAAATCCTAAAAAGTGCAAAGATCAAACCAATTTTTAAATCAAGAGATCCTTCTGATAGGTTGAATAACAGCCCGATCTCAGTCCTTAATTATTTTTCCCAGATTTTGGAGCGTGTTATGAAAATAGACATTAGTTTTTCTTAATTGTTAATAATACTCTTTACAATAAACATTAAGGTTTTAAATCTAGTTATTCGACTGATCACGCAATCATTAATATGGTACATAAAATATTAAAAACTTTTTATAAAAACAAATTTACTTTAGATGTCTTCATTAATCTAAGCATTTGATACCGTAGATCATAATATTCTTTTATATAAAAACTATGATATAAATTCTAACTTAGCTTGGTTTAAAAATTATTTAATAAATAGAAAACAATGCATTTTATATGATGGCGATAAAACGAACCTAATAACTATTACCTGCAACGCGCAGTGTTGCGGATTAAGTTAAAAACGGAAAAAAACAACAACAAACAAACAATTAGATAAGCGTTTGTTAAATATGTATTTAACGTCAGAATAAGGATTTTTGGATCCGAGGAATCAAATGCATGTACACATTCAATCACATGTACGAATCAAACACATGTACGCATTTAAACGTGTTTTAGAGAGCTCAAACAACTGTAACCTTTATTTATATTTAAAAATTTAAATTTTATAAACCAAAATATATTATTGTTAAATCAAGGTACACGCACACGTGCTACCCTTTGTCTCAAAAGTGTACGCTAGCACGCGTAAAACTCTTTAATCAAGAGGAAAAAAAAAATAAAAAAATAGAACTATTAAAAATTATATAATTTTTACCTTTTAAGATACTTACAAGATCAGCACATTTGTTGGCATTGCTTTACCTTGATATTTCGTATGCTTTCCAAAGCAAATGCTTAAGAAAAATTGAAATATTGAGGAAAAGATCTCGTAAAAACATAGCGGTTCTGATTTCTCCTTGTGTTAAGTCGTGATGTTTTTGCTTTGTAGTGCATACCTTGCATTTTTGATCAGTTTGTTGAGACTTTCAAGAGCTTCTTTAGAATTTTGAGCATTAGGCAAACTAAATTGCTTTAAAAAAATAATTTTTGGAAATAAAAATCTCTAATAATCTATTTAGTTCACTTAATTTATTACGTATTTTTAAAAAAGACTTGACCTTCTCATTTTTAAAAACAAGCTAAAACACTTTATTATCAAATGTCATTAGGTTAAAACTTAAAGCGACTATTTCAAGAAAATACGCAATATAAATATTTGATTGAGTGTTTTTACACTCACGTCCGAAAACTAATATTTTTCATAAAAAAAGAGGTTGCATTTAACAAAACTACTCAATTTTATTACTCAATGCAAAATATCTCTTTAAGGAGCAAAAAAGTGTAGCAAATCTTCTAGCGTCATTTTGAATAAAGTTTAACTGTTAGTTTAAATCATAATTGAACGTGGAACAGCGTGGAACTCTTAATTGGATAGCGCATATGTTTATATTTGTGAATATAAAACTACATAATCAAACTGAAAAATCATAAAAAAGGAATTTTTATTGAAATAAAAAATAAAAGCTATTTTTATGAACTAAGGACAAAGTAGATAAGTATAATCGTTGTTTGAAAAGTAGATAAGTATAATCGTTGTTTGAAAAGTAGATAAGTATAATCGTGGTTTAAAAATTAAAAATTGATTACAAATAGCATTAAAACAACGGTAAAGATACTTTACATTTTAAAAATTTTATAGACAATTTTATTATTTTCACATATTTTATTTAAAAAAATATGTTTAATACTTGATGAGGAATTTTTTTATTTTGAATTTTTACCAAATAGTAGTTTACTTTAAAATTATGTCTAAAATTGATGAAACTTTATTTGTGTGACTTTTTCCGTTTTTGACCTAACCTGCCTCATTGTGCGGCGTCCCCCAGGAATCGATTCTAGGAAATGACTAGAGTAATTCTTAAATATCCTAAATTTAATTCTGTTTGTTAACAGTATTGACGTGTTTTATTCTAATAAAGATTTTAATGTTCTGTTTGCTGTAGTAAACAAAGAGCTTGCGAAACAAAGAGAATGGTTTAAATCGAATAAATTGTCTATATATATTAAAAAAAAACAAAATATACTTTTTTCCATCGTCATTATAAAGAAGAGGACATTCCCTTAAAACTTCCAAAACAACATAACATTAATTTTACTATTTTTTAAACTTTAAATTATGCGTATTTATTGGAAATTATTTGATTAAAATTATACGAGCCTAAACAAGTGTTTTACGTTGGTTTCGTAAGTTTGGTGATCTACTGCATTGGCTAAACTAAAAAACTTAAATTTGATATAAAAAAAAATTATTTATATAAAAAAAATATTATTTGAGTATTATATCTTTTTACAATATTATGTGTTATAACTTAGGATTTTTGAGAAATAACTCGGGATGGTTGAGAGTTTTTAAAAATTATTTTTAGAATATAATTTTGCAATTATTTTTAGAATATAAGAAACTTTGTCCTTGATATTCAACTTTTTAATTTCCCCAAGCCAAGCTTCCCTTTAAGGTGGTGGCCCAAGAAATAAATTTTGATTTTTTTAAAAAAAATAAAAAATAAAAAAAACCTTTTTCATGAGCAGAATTTTATCCTCTTTAAAATGGTGTATAAATCATATATGTTCAATTTATATAAAGTTTTTTTTTTCTCATTTTTATATAGTGGTATATACGGTTTTTTTTCGCAGTGTTGTTTTTCACGTTATTCTTCATTTGTAATTTCAATTGAAATGTCAAATATCTTGGGTTTATCTCCTCAGATAATCCTCAACTCCGTATCAAACGTAATGTCTTGTGGTGTATCTCAGGTTTTATGGTTTTTAATAAACTAAAAGTCATTGATTGAATGAATATCTTACGTTCAAAGCAACGTGATGCAACATAAAATATATTATTTATTAGATTTTTATGAATGTATATGAGGTGTAATGACTTATTTGTATTTTTTATTACTTCTAACTCTTTTAGACATAAATATATAACATTGGCCAATGGAAATAAGCAATCTAATGCAAGAAAAGTTAAAAGAAAGGCTCCTCCTCAATCGGTTTAGGAAACAGGATAAAATTGATCTTTCTGCCAAAACACACAGTTTAAATACAATAAGCATGTGTTCTAGTGCAAAAAACTTAAACATGGGTATTCAGAATCATTTGGAGTGTTGTAATATGTATGACTATAATATGCTTATTAACTTTTCTGTTCTCAAAAATATTTTTTTTGGAAATAGCTTGTCCAAAATGTCATATGCTAACCATTGAGCTATTTGATAACACACAAAAAAGAATGGGATTTTCACATAATCTCGAGTTCAAATGCGGATCTTGTGACCAATGGAGTCTTACAGTTTACTCATCTAAAGAATGTGTAAAGAATAGCAGTAATACCACTGGAAGAAATATATTTGAAGCAAATGCAAGAGCGGTGATTGCTTTTCGAGAGATTGTTCGAGGTCATTTAAATTTAAACACATTTACTCAATGCATGAACATGTATGGTTTAGCCAAAAACACTTTTGATAACCTAAATTCAAATGAGATACATAATGCATATAATGAGGCAGCTTTAAAAAGCATGAAAAAAGCTGCAGACGATTATCAAGATTCTTCCAACACAACAGCGTATAAAAATAGACGGAGCGTGGCAGAAAAGAGGCCATTCATCTCTTAATGGATTTGTTACTAGTATCGTTGAAGATAAAGTTGTAGATGTACAAGCTTTTTCCAAACATTGTAAGGGTTGCCTTATGTGGGAGAAACAAAAAGGGTCACCAGGTTATGAAAGATGGGAAGCAGAACATGTATGCAATATTAATCATGTTAAGTCATCTAGAGCTATGGAGGGAGCTGGTGCTGTTAAAATCTTTGAACGTTCTGTGTAAAAGAACAACTTAATTTACAGAGAATACTTAGGAAACGGAGATTCTTTGTCTTTTAAAGAAGTCATAACAGCAAATCCCTATAAAGACTTTGGTATAACACCTCTCAAATTGGAATGTGTTGGGCATGTTCAGAAGCGCTTAGGTACTCGTCTTAGAAATCTTGTGATATCACATAAAGGTTCAAAGAATCCCATATCAGGAAAAGGAAAGTTGACTGAAAAAAAATCAATTCTATGCAAACCTGTTATGGAAAAGCTATAAGAAACAACTTAGACAATTTCTATGCCATAAAAAAAGCAATCGGCTCAGTGTTGTTTCACTGTACTGCGTTTACCGATGAGAATCAGCGGTATGGAATGTGTCCACGCGATGACACTTCTTGGTGCAAATGGCAGTTAGATAAGACTAATAAGACAAAAACATTCAAGAACACCATAAGTTTACCAATGTCCATTCATTGCCTTTTAAAATCAATCTTTGTAAGTTTATCAGAAGATGACTTATTGAACAAATGTGTTCACGGCCAAACTTAAAACACTAATGAATCGTTCAACTCAGTTGTATGGACTCGCTGTCCCAAAAATGTTTTCATTGAAAGAAGAACATTTGAGTGTTCAATTAACTCAGCTGTTTTACATTACAATGATGGGAGTGGCGGAGTGAATGCAGTTTTAGGACATTTTGGTATACGTGGAAAGGTAACCGCTGCAAAATCTATTGCACGAGACTGCAAACGTGTTGCAAGAATGGAAAAGCGATTCCGTCCAATCGTTAAAAAACTTAAGAGCAGTCAAAAAAGGATATGTGGATAAATTTAATGAGAATGAAAAGTGTGAATCTTATGTTACTGGTGGTTTTTAACATCTTTTTTTTATTATTTAAGACAAAAACTTGATTTTCTCATGTTTATGGTTTTACATAATTTTAAAGATTTTGAAACATGATATCTCAAGATTAAATGGATGAAATAAGTTGAAATTTTCAGGAAATACTCATATATTATATATAATCCATACATCATAGGCTTTTCTTTTATTGAGGTAAATAACTTCTTAATTTGTGACATTTATACAAATAATGCTATGTCTTTAGCACTCTTTTTACTAATAGAGGCATAACTTTTGACTAAATGAGTCAATCAAAAAATTGGTAAGACAAATGGATTTTACTAATATCTTGAAGCTATGTTGAAATTTTGATGTAGTTAACATGTTCATATCTGCAGATATCGTGTTTTGAAATATTGTATTTTTTTATCTCATTTTAGCAATAAAATAGGGTATTCGAGGCAAAAAAAAAGTTTGGTGTCTTTAAAATGTTTTTTTAGTCAAGGCCATTTATATATTCAAAAATTTGGTTATTTAAATTCACAGGGTCAAAAAAAAGTTGGTTTCTTGGGCAACCCCCTTAATAAATTACTTACTTTTGAAAAATAAATTCTCGTAATTGTAAATGTGTTTGAAGAAAAACTGTTTACCTACCCTGTGGTAATAACGTCGATCAACGTCGATTAACGTTATTTTAACGTTGGATCGACGTCATGTGCTCACTGGGTACTAAATAATAAATGAAAATGAAACTTACTTTTCCCAAAAAATGAATCAAGAAAAATGGAGAACAGATTACAAAATTTTTTTGACGGATTGGGTGGAATTAAGGAGACAGTTAATGGAATCCGAATCAGGAGGGAGGCTAAGACTCCAAAATGGGTATAGGAGTACGTTGATTTAAAAAATGCTAAAATTAGACAAGTACTTTACTTTTCTTAAGAGCACTAAAACAACTTAGATTTGTAATCCAAAAATAAGGCTTCAGGAAAAAAGTCACAATTTAAAATAAAAAAATTATAAAATAAAGAAAAGAAGTTGTTTACATTAACAAAGATATTTTGCGCAAAAAGTTGTTAAAGTTGGCGAGAAAAAAAAAGAATGGAAAGCAAAAAGAGAGCCTCGAAAATTCATTCACATTTTCATGATTAGCGTTAGATATACTAATCTTACGCAATTAGAATTGAAAAAAGAATAATTCATATACTTGATATCTTTTTAAACCAACTTTTAACATTATTTATTAAAATTTGATTGGTCGAATTTGAAAAAATAATTTTTAACTAATTATAATTTTTTATACTGATTTTATTTATTATAATGTCATCAATTAATTCAAAATTTTAAATGAATGTCTAAATAAATAACTTAAATTTTTTTTTAAGCAACAGGTTCTGTACGTTTAGCAAGGTTCTGTAACTCTGTACAGTAACATTTCTCCGACTAAATTCTTGTCTTTGACTTTGAGTCATTGATTATTGCATCACATTTTTGATTTGCAATTTTTTAGCAAATAGTTTTAATACTCTGTCATTTGATCATCAAAGGTCGGATTTACCCCGGTGGAGACCCTATGTCGTGTTAATGTGGAAGTCCTTTTCCTTAGAGGGTCATGGGCTGCGGCTCCCAGAAATTTTTAAAACCAATTGCTGTACTTGAGTTTTAACGCTATTTTTGTAAAAGAAAAATGATTTATAGAAACTTTTAAGAATTTTTTTCTGAAATAATCTAACGAAGTCCATCTTTCATTATCACTTTGTTTGAATTTTGTTCTTTATTATAGTGTCTACTATAATGAAGTAATCAATATAAAAAACAAGTTGAGTTTTTTATTTTTAGTTTGTGTGGTCCCTAATTTTTGGGGACCCCTGTGTCTAAATCTGGGTCTGTATATAAAATCAAAATCTATTTCGATTTTAATTGTTGATTTAAGATTGTCTATTCAATGACTTTTTGAGAGCCGTATCTGTTGGTGGTAGATAAAAAATTTAACTAGCAGTATTTGACAGTGATGGAGCATATGAACAGTAAAGCAATATGAATGAAACTACAACAAGAGTGAAAATACCTAAAACAGACTAACAAAATTGAATTTTTAAAATCAACTTAGTGACTGTATATTAATTATGTCAACAATTATATGACAAATTTTACCTTCCCTCTCCTCCTTACTAACAATTTATCAACATCTTCTAGAGACCCTTTATCTCCTCTCCTTCTATCTTTAAAGTTACGTTAACATTTAACTACTCCTCTCCTCTACAAAAATTCCACCCCTCCTCCTCCAACGTTTTCTTTTATTTAATTTTCGACATTTGTAGTTGAAAAAAACACGTTTATTTTTTTAAAAAAACTTCCAAGTTTTTTATGAGTCGCAACGCTTATCATTAATGCAGAATCAGAATTGAATTAATTTTGATATTTAAAAAAAAAAGCATTGAAAAAAATCTATTCATATATACTTAAATTAAATATTTGAAGTAGTACCTTATCCCGTAGCCTTTATGAGCCTTGCTATTATGTTAAACTGACTCAACCAACGGGTAGCCTGATGTTAAATAGCAATTAAGTTTGGGGATCTTTAATTAAAATTAAAATTTAATGATCTTTAATTTGATGTTTTTACTTTTTTATTATTTTTTTTCTTTAATTTTCTTGTTTTTCTAATTCTGCTTCTAATTGGTTTTTTTTTTAATTTTTTTTTTATTTGATTGTTAATTTTTTTATGGATTTCATTTTTTTGGTTTTTCTTGCTGAAAATTTTTTATTTTCTAAAAAGATGTGCGAAATCATTAGCGTTTATTTCTCTTATATTCAAAAATTTAACTTATCTTTACTACCTACAATGGAGAAAAATAATGAAACAACAATATTTAAAAAAGCGACACAAATATCACTTCTAACTAACTGGGTCCACTTCTTTTTATTATATACCCCAAAACAAATATAACCTTCTTAATAATATCATTATCGAAAAATCTGTTTGCAAAAATTTGCAAAAATTATTTTTTCACCAAAAAATGTCCTTAATTTTTTAAAAGATTGATTATTTTCAGTTGCTATACTGCATATTGATTTGTTATGTTTTATTGTGAGTTTCACTTCTGAAGTATGTACAGTATTAAATTTATCATATATCTAGTGGCCACATATTTTCGGTATAAATTTACTTTATAAGGTATATAAAAGAAAATAGAGTTTTTTATTGTTAAGGGCTTTGTGATAAGGTCATTACGATCTTCTTGAAGTCTTGCCCGTATAATATTATAAGTCTTATTGTAAATAATATTATACGGCAAAAAAAAAAAGATAAATGTATATAATATATATATATATATATATATATATATATATATATATATATATATATATATATATATATATATATATAAATATGATTGGAAAGAGTTAATAAATAAATTTACCAAGTAAATTAGGTTAAAATAAACATCGAATTATTTATCAATATGATCGAGAAATCTTAAATTTATTTATTAGAAAAATTTTTATCTACAAATCTCCTAAAAAATAATCGAAAAAAAAATTCAATAAAATAAAAAAGTAACAAAAAAACAACAAAAAAACAATAAACAAAGAACAACCATTTAGATAAAAAATGAAAAAACAAGAAAATTATAGACAAATAATAATAAAAAATATATATATTAACTTATAAACCTTATTTATAAATCAAAACAAACATTGATTTTTTTTTTACATATATAATTCAATAATATACTTCAGCATGATAGTTAGGGCTTCCAGATGTTCCTGCTGAATAAAATACTGACAGTAGAAGCTTAAGTAAGTTAAGTATTTTACAAACTTATAATTGATTATATTTTTATAAATCAAAATAAATAATTAAACTTTAAAAATTTTTTTATTTATGGTTTAATAAATCAAGTTACTTTAAAATAATTTTAATAATTTTATAAATCAAAATAGTTAACTTAATTTTAAAAATTTATTACTGCTTTTTTTTTAATAACATTCGGAGCTCTTTTTGTAAAACACACAATTATATGACAAAAATATGTTAATGAATTTTTTGTAAAATACACTAACATATTTGACCTAAAAAAAAAAGTTCCTAGTCTTAGGTTCACAGCAAGACATGTGAAGTTGGGAAGGTTGACAATTAACTTATTTTGACCTTTTTAAGTAATGTTTAGACTTATTTTTTTTACTTTTTACTAGTTTTGATTATCTAGATCAATTTTTTTTATCAAAAAACAACCCTATTCAAACAACCCTATCTAACACCTGTTGAAGCGAAATTGGTAACAAAGTAGCCAAATTAGACAAACATTGCCATATTTTGACAAACTTTTAAAAAACTACTTATAGAAAACACTTTATCCTGTTGTTAGGCATTTTTATTCTCAAAAAAATAAAAGTACTGTAGTAGTTTTGTTGATTAATATCACAATTAACTTTCATCACAGAAAATTTCCAAATAGAATTTCGTCATTAGCTTGTAAAGATCTCTTAAATAATGAGAGTTAATAAGATTAAACCCAAACTTAAATAATATAATTAATTTCTACCTAATAAGACCACACATTTACCCTTTTTTTTTTTTACCTTTTCTCGTGTATTGAAATTGACTAGTTTTATTTGCAGCTTTTTAACCTAATTTCTGAAGATTAGAAAAATCAATATTTTCATCCATTATTTTATTCAAATCCCCTGAAAGCTTTTTGAACATAAATATATCAGGAACAGTGCAGTCAGCTCCAGACAGTGTACCACACTCATGTTTTGCTGTAACCACAAAAATACACTTACTAAAGTATTTCAGCGCTGTACTACTTTATTCTCTTAAAGTAGCAAAAATAACTCTTATTTATAAATCAGGTAACCATTGGAACATTAAAAATTATTGTCCTATTTTAGTTCTTCCAATTTTCTCTAAAATTTTAGAAAGATTAATGTATAACAGAGTCTACAATTATTTTGTTGACACTAATCTTTTATATATAATAATCAACTTAGCTTCCAGAGAAACAATTTTACTGAACACGCCATATTCTAAGTAACACGTAACATTTCTGATTCTTTTAAAAATTCTTATTATACCCAAGGAGTATTTGTCTAAATCTTTTAATACTGCCGATCACCTTATTCTATTAAAAAAAGTAGAACTCTATGGCATTAAAGATAAATCCCTAAGCTGGTTCAAAAGCTATATTAGTAATCTTAAGCAGTTAGTTAATATCCAAGACTCTTCTTTGTCTTTAATAATGAATGTAAGATGTGGTGTCCCACAGGAATCCATAGTTGGGCCCCTATTATTTTTAGAATATATAAACGAGCTGAATGAAAAATATTTAAATTTCGATATATGTTAATTAAACAATAATTAAAACAACTATATACTCGTTTATCCACTGCCATTTAAATTATGCAAATACTGTATAAGGAAACGCACTTAAAACTAAGCTTAAATCTTTTTATCAGCATCAGACACACGCAGCTCGTTTAATTAATTTTGTAACTCGTTTTTCAAATTCACTTTTGAGAAAAATGAAAGCCTTAAATGTATACGAACTAAATGTTTATAGTATTTTATGTTTCATGTTTAAATATAAAAATCATTTATCTCCTGGTATATTTATAAATCTTTAAAATGTAAAAGCCATAAACAAATACAATTTTTGCTATGGAAAAAATCTCCAAGAACCTTTCTGCCAAACTAAATTTGAACAACTATTTATTTCTTATCGCGGTCCTTATTAATGGAACAAAATAGTTATGCCAAATTTTGATTTGTCTTTGAAATGGACTTTAACTTCTTTTAAACGAAAGTTAAAAGAAGTTATCTTTTCAGCAGAAAATATTTGTTCTTGTTTTTAGTTCTTTTGTTTCATATATTTTATCCTCTATATTTGTAGTTTAAATGCACAGTTATATATAGTTTATGTTGATTTATTTTTATGAGTTAATTTGATTTTATTGTTATTATTATTATATTTGATATTGTAAAGGGCTTCATGATAAGGTCATGTGATCTTCTGGAAGTCCTGACGATTAAATTTGTAACAAAAGATAGTAATGGAGCTGATGAAGCTTAATAGCCATTACTAAAAAATTTCATATGAGTTTTTCTTCCAGTTGATCGGCTGATCTGGGATAACAAAGTTTTTAAGATAACATCGTCCAGCAGTTGAGAACGGCAGTTTTTAGTTGAGAAACTAAACTTTATTTTGCTATGATCTCAAGATACTTTTATTAACAAAATTTACATTTATCGACTTTATGTCACAGTTACTTTGTAGATATGCAATTTTTATAAAATTGAGATGTTTTTAAAACTCAGTTTTTTTTAAATACTATATATAGATATAGGTAATAGTAAAAGGTTTATAAAATTTTATTGAAAATTTCTACACAGCCTTGTATAATTGTTATTTATGACCTAAATAACATCCTCTCCAATATTATGTAAGATGATCAAAAATTGCAAAAATCAATTTGCAGATTTATTTCTCAGAAGTTGCAAAAGAATTCCACAGGTTTTTACAACTTCAAGAATGTAAATTTAAAAAAATCAAAAGTTTTAATTTTACTCCATTGTATTAAAAAAATTATAAAAGTTACAAAATTTTAAGTATATATATATATATATATATATATATATATATATATATATATATATATATATATATATATATATATATATATATATATATATATATACTTATGCACAAAGTTAAACAACAAAATTGTTAATCCTGAATATCTATACTAAAATAACAATTATTAAAAAAACTTTTATTAACCACGATTCGTTGCAGTAGCCCATGTTGGTCTATTGAACCCATCATAGATCATCAAGTTTCCATCTGTTTGCATTATCAAACGATGAGGCTTGGACCCTTTCTGATTAGTACCACTTGCCCAAGTTGCTCTGTTGTAAACATCGTAAATAACCAAATTTCCATCATTTTGCATTACAACTCTCCTTGGAGCAGTTCCTTTATTGTAAGAACCACTTGCCCAAATTGCATTTTTAGGTACCCAATGTTGTGTAACATAAAGAACAAAGTTTCCATCTCCTTGCATAACTGCAAAATAACAATTACCTGATGAAAGGTACTCTCCAGGATTAAGAGTTAGTCCATCTTTTAGTGTAGTTCCAATGTTTATTATCACATCAAACTGAAATTTAAATTGTTAAAAAACATTATGTCTCATATTGAAGCAAATATACTAGAAAAAAAATAATTATGATGTTTTTATTGAAAAAAGACATTACCAAATAACAATATATTTATTGGAATTGTGAAAACAACACCTATAAATATACTATAAATATATTTTAAATTGTCTTCACAATACCTATAACAAATATTTATAGGTATTGTTAAGACAATTTACTAAAGTGTGAAAAAAAAAAGACACTTAACACCTGAGAACTGTGATTAAATTCAAACTGTTATTTTTAAGTGCTTTTTAGCACTTAAAAATAACAGTTAAATAATTCATAATTAGGAGTTGTTAAAAGAAAGAAAGAGAATGTTTTTTATGCTACTTTACCGCTGGTCATAACAAATCATTTATCATTTAATAAATTGATGCAAAATTTTGTATCAATTAAAGTATTTAGTATAGGAGAACAAAATACGAGTCAGTTAGTACTTTTAACAATTAAAACAACAAACTCGGTCTCACAAACAGGAGCGCCCAAAGCATTTTTTGGTCTTTGTGATAGATAACTTCCGGACATGGAGCAAACACCAAACATTAATATGTTTATACTTATGTCAAATAAGGATGCCTTGCAAAAAATTGCGATGATTGAAGCTTGGAAACAAAAAAGCCCCAAAATTTTGGCCCCCCTGCCCCAAACGTGAGAGCATCAAGTTGATGAAAAATATTTTGTACTATTTTCAACTAGACTTATATTCATCGATAAGTTTTAAATTTCATAGTAAAATATTTTAGAGTTCGAAAATTATGACCATATAAAGTTTAAACCCCCCTCAATTTGAGGGGATTGCAAGTTTTATATTGTCATAATTTTTGAACGCTGAAAAATAATACTATACAACTTAAAATTTATCGATGAATATAAGTCTTTTTGAAAATAGTACAAAAATTTTTTCATCAACTTGTTGCTCTCACGTTTGGGGCAGGGGGGACCAAAATTTTGGGGCTTTTTTGTTCCCAAGCTCCAATCATCGCAATTTTTTGCAAAGCATCCTTATTTGACATAAGTTTAAATATATAAATGTTAGGAGTTTGCTCCATGTCTGGAAGTTAGCTATCTCAAAGACTAAAAAATGCTTTGGCGACTCTGCTCACAAATAACAACTATAAAGTTAGTCTAAATTGGGCTCGTAGCAATCGGGGGGACAGCAGGGGCATTTGCCCTCCACCCCCAAATAATTTTGAAAAGATTGACTGATAAAATGATTAAAAAAAAGAAAATATCCTTGAAACTATTTCGGGATCCCCTAATCCAGCAATGCCCCACCCCCTCTCTAATATAATTCTTGTCCTACGAAAAAAAAAGTCGAAATCACATAACAATTTAAATTGGACAGAAGCTTTATGCATAGTTTGCTCAATTAGTATAAAAAAAGCTTCTATGCAGATAAAAAATTTTATATAATGGGTTAAGCAAACTTGAAGAACAGCAAACTATTAATATTGGAATAATAATAAATAAACTATTAATATTGGAATAGGCGGTAAAAAGCTACTAAATAAAACCACAAAATTTTTCTTAAGTAAATAAATGATAAGTGTTAAATAAATAATAAATAAAGAAATAGAAAACAGATGATGATACAACAAAATCTGATCGAGGTCTAATGAGCTAGTAAATTATCATTTAGGTTTCCCATCATCCAATCATCCATCATTTAGGTTTCCCATCTAGATAAAAGCATTTTTTTCATCTAGATCCAAGCCACCATCAAGATAAAAGCGTTTTTTCAAAATAAGAATACGTACAAAAATACATTTAACAAGTTAAATCTATTTAACATTACATTTGGTCCGTGGACTGAATGGCCGAGGATTTTTTTAAATTGATCAATACTAGAGTGTTATATACCATTAGAAAGCCCTCAAAGACAGTATATTAAAAGTAATTTTAAACTATGAAATTTGTACAACTGTATAAAAAACTATGACGCTTTTAGTAGTAAACTTTCGATATACGGATTACTTAATAAAACTGTGGTCAAAAAATTTTTCTTTTTCACATAAATTGTTTTAACTTTGCCAATTCTTATTCAAATATCTTTAACTTGGTATCAAAAGATAGATAAAAAAAGGGCTGTAATTTCAAACTAGTTTCTATGAAATAACTTCTGGAGACTTTGAGCACCTATCTAAAAGTATTTACTTTATTGGTAAAAATGAAATTTGCTTCAATATCAAATAATGTGAAATTACTCACAACTATTATGATACTATATACAATATTATGGTACATAGTATGGTATCATATAATATAAAATTTCTGACTGGGTAATATACTTTAAATCTTTATTTTAAATAGTATTTGTCACACTAAAACTATCCAACAAACTATCCACAAAAATGTTGTCCTCAGTGACAATTTTTGCAATTATAAATCTTATACTTAACAATAAATTTGTAAATAAAGATCAAAAAAACAAAATTTTTGCATCCAAATGCTAAAATGGGAAATTAAATATTATTGATTTAACAGCCATTAGATAATTCCCCCCTCCTTCTCTCAACTCATTATTCAGTTACGGATCTGTAAATAAAGATCAAAAAAGCTGGTGTATTTTTCGGCTCCAGATCTCGCAATTTCCGCATACCTAATAACATATCATAAAACTTACACACACGTTACCTGTACTTTTTGTACTCTTTTTACTGCTGTGCTATTTTCATCTTTAAAAGAATGTGGACCTACATACAATAAGTAAAATGGCATAAAATAACAAAAAAAAACATATACTAATATCCTTATATGTATCATTAATAAAAAATATTACTTAAATGCTGCTGTTACACTTGCTGGTTTTTCAAAAAATAAATAACTTGTTTTTAACTAATTACGTATTTATAAGTGTGAAAAAAAAATTCCTGTTTTAAAGATTTAATTTAATAATTTCCATGTTTTAAAAAGATTTTTAAAAACAAGCTATGCTAACAAGTAAAACATGTAAATATATGTTCAAGGGTTTCCCATATGGTTCAAATACTGTCAGAAATTATCAGAAAACGTCAGATATAAGTCCTCTTTTAGTCACGAGGAATACACCTTCTTATATACTTTAATATATGTTAATGTATATTAAAAAAGAGGATGTGACAAAGTTTAATTACCAAAGAATTGTAAAAGTTTTTTAATTTGTCTCAAAAAAGTTAGCTGCAATAATTCATACATTAATTTTTGTTTATATATCAACTGCAACAACTCATACATCAATACCTGAACAGTGGGTACCACACGCAATAGTCTCAACTAACGCAACATCTTTACAACTATGTGCTGGCTTGCAAGTTCGTGTACGTGTGCTTACTGAACAGTTGCTAAATTGAGACCATTCACTAATGAGACGTCCTAGAACAAAAAGTATATATAAATTTCATTTATAAATGGATTCACATTTGTTACGGAGACTTTTTTTGTTAAACTACGTCACTAACGAAAAATGATGATAACATTAATAAAACTTAATGTTCGGTAAACTAGAACAGTTAACTTTATAGAATTAAAACTCTATTTCTTACATTTGTTCTTCTTTTTGTTAAAAAAAAGTTAAAAAGAGACAAAAAAAAATTTTCAGATAATAAATCATAAAAACCAAGTTTTATATTTTAATTGATAAGTGTATAGACGTTTACACTTGCATTTTTTTGACAAATCTAGAACCGATTTTGTGTTTATTTTATCTTATGTTGCTAGTTTTTTATAAAAATTCGAAATTATTTTCGTCCGCTGATAAGCTGCAGCCCATCAAGTATATGTTTTTTAATTACGTTTTCAGTCGATACCTATATTTGTATACCTATAACTGACCAAATCTGGCAATGGAAATCTTAAGATATCGTATGATACATTTTGAAATTACAGATTCTGAAATTAAAAATATTACAGAACAAAATAATGCAGTTATTCAAAGGTCAATGTCAATGAAAATCAGTAGCTGCTGGCGGTTTCTAAAATTGGAAGAAGTTATTATAGTGAAAAATCTAATGCATGCCAAGCAGTTGGAGGGTTTAGTGTTTGATGCCATATACACAGGCAATCATAAGAGAATTTGATACCAGATCTTAAACTACCTGTAAACATTGCAGCTGTTGTGTAGTTCGCAGCTGTAAACATTGCAGCTGTTAAGGGGTTCGATGCTCTTCAAAAAAAAAAGGCCATCATTTATGGCCTTTTTTTTCCTCCTATTTAGTAAGGAATAAAGAATACGGAAACTCAAAGTAGACTATAATATCTTACCGTAATATCGTAATAATTGTTGAGTTAGGTTTATTGATTTTCTTGTTTAGCTATAAGAAGTTTGTTTCTTTGACTATATGACTTTATGACTTTGACTATCCATGTCCATAGATTTTTAGACAAATGACTTTTCTTCTTTACTTTTTATTTATTTATTCCGTATTACGAAATTTTCAATTTTTCAGTCATAATACCATCGTTTTTTTTTGTTGGCTCTGAAAATGTAGTGAAATAAGTGAACTTCTTGCTTTCTTGCTTGTCCGCGGTGCTCTGTGATGAGACAGAAAAAACTTCTCGGAACTCCTTAACAACTTTAAATAAAAATATAAAGTGGGAGTTTGTGGTATTGTCTATCTTGGTTGTCGACGACTCAACAAAGTTCTTTTTAAAAAATCCTTAACAATTTTTTTTCAAAAAGTTACATATGTTGAGACAAGACAGAAAATGCAGCACAGCATCTAGGAGGTATAGATACATTTTGTGCGAAGCAAAAGTTTGTGACTTATTTAAAAGAGCATAAGGCTCCAGTCACTTCCACTTCTAGATTTTATTTAGTTAATGGACAATCTTAATTACACAAGAAATTTAGAAAAGTTGTATGATCAAATTTTTAATAAGTTTGTAAAAAAGTTTTAAAATCTGACACTTTATCGCAAGTTTCTTAAAAGTAAGGAAAATGTTTAAAAAATTTAAACTTTTTTGAATGAGGTGCAACTTATAAAAATTCTCCACGTTTTTGTATTATAATAGTAATACAACTTTTTATTTTGATCAAAAAAAAATTTCAGGCACCGCAATGGTAATTAGGATGGCACCACCCTAAGCAACCTAACTGACCAGAAAATCATGAAGAAAAATTTTCAACTTCAATTCAACACTGTGGAAGATTTATTAATGATATTTTTTTTTGTATTTCTGGGTAACGAAGAGGAGTTGGACTATGTTAAAAACTTCATGAACAACATGCATAAGTCCATAAAATTTACATTTAACATCTCCAAATCAGAAGTAGCCTTCATGAACCTACTATCATTGAAAAATAAATATGGAGGAATATCATCTACTTTACATAAAAAACTAACAGATACATATAGCCTACTTGCCGCCCATATATATATAAATATATATATATATATATAAATATATATATATATATATATATATATATATATATATATATATATATATATATATATATATATATATATATATATATATATATATATATATATATATATATATATATATATATATATATATATATATATATGTATATATAAAGAAAGGTGTTGGCGTAAAAAGTCAATGTAAGAGAGCAATATTGTTTTTAAGTGCGAATTAATTGTTAGGAATAAAATGTTATTTATTTAGCGCAAAAAATATTTACGTTAACTTTTCCTTGTGTCATTTATATTCAGATGTCTTATATAATTAAATAAAAGTGTTTATTAATATGCAAATCCGTCGGTAACTTGTTATCTCACTACCATCAAATCCATTATATCAAAAAGTACTTGATTTTTTTATAAATTAAATAAAATATATACAGACACATATACAAACATACATACATACATACATATATATATATATATATATATATATATATATATATATATATATATATATATATATATATATATATATATATATATATATATATATATATATATATATAAATTTTTGTCAAACTGAAACTATACTGAATTGTTATAAATCATACTTCTAAATAGATTAAATTAAATTAGTTAACATTTAAAATAGACAAAACAAAGTATATCCTATTTTGCCCAATAACAAATAAACAATTTTTGCCCAATTTATGCTAAATCTATTTATTGATAGAGAAACCATCAAAACGCTTTTAGAAACATTTCTTAATAAAAATGTTACACAGAAACTCATATAGATTACGTTAGCACTAAAGTTGCTAAAAGTATGGGTAACCTATTTAAATTCAGAAAATATTTGTAAATAATATAATATAAAATCACATTTTGGATTATATTTATAACATAATGTAAAAAATAGTATAAAGAAGTTTCAATATGCATTTGATTTAGAGATAGATAGTAATTTTTCAGATAATATTAGTCCTCAGTTTAAAAAAAAAGTAAACTGTCGCTGTTAAAGTATCGTAAGATTTCACTCACTTCTGTACTTTGAAAAACTCTTGAAGGGGTTGTGCGTGATTTGACTATGAATTTCCTAAACGCAAATAATCTTCTTTTGAAAAATCAACACGGCTTTGTTAAGAAGAGATCTTGTTTATCCAACCTAATTGGGACATTAGACGCAATTTCATATTATTTATCTCAGAATATACCTGTAGATGTAATTTACTTAGATTTTGCGAAGGATTTTGATTTAGAACGCCCCATAAAAGACTACTAATAAAACTTAAATGTTATGGGAATTCTTTTACATAGTTAAAATGAACTGATGCATTTCTAAAAAAAAGAAGATAAAGAGTTGTTATTGGAGAAATTGTCTCATCTCGGAAAAATATGTTTAGTGGTGTGTCCAAGGGGCTGGTATTGGCTCCTTTATATTTATTATTTATATTAATGGTTTGCCTACAAACTTTGGAAACATTTCAAATATGTAAGCCGATGATGCAGAAGTTTTATCAAGGGTTGCTTGTGAAGCTTGTGTTAATCTATAACAAAATGACCTAGATGAAGCTGTCAACTGGTCCAACAAATGGCTACTAAAGTTTAATTTTGAGAATTTAATTATGCACTTTGGTAAAAATAATCCAAAAATAATTTATTTTATGCAAAACATACTTCTAAATACCACTCTTGCTGAACAAGATCTTGGTGTAGAGTTTACTTCTGACTTAAAATAGCGAAATCAAATAGCTCTATGTGCAAGTAAAACAAATAATGTTTTGGGTATGTTAAGAAATATATATATATATAAAGGTTTAAACAGTAGTTACTAAAGGTTATATACACAACTTTTATTAAACCGTTAAGTGAATTACTAAAAAATATTTACGCAACTTTAGTTATACCGTTAATTAAAATTGCTTTACCTCTGTGGTCTCCATGTTTATTTGAAATTATTCGTTTAGAAAAAGTTTCAGCATCATTCTACATGAATAATATGGCTACTAAAAAAAGTATGTTTTGAGAAAAGTTTAGATAAAATGGGTCTAATTACATTAGTTGTTAGAGGGATTCGGGGTGACTTAATTCAAATGTACAAGTTTTTCAATAGTTTAAAAAAAGTTATTTTAATTAATGAAAATTTGCAAAGTAGTTATCAATCAGCAAAAGGTCATCAAGTGAAATATACTTTCGAAATAAATAGTTTTTTGCCTCGGCATTATTTTTTAAACAAATAGATCATCTTTTTAATGGAATTGACTGCCTATTGATGTCTGTAATGCAGTTTCTGTGAACTCTTTTAAAGCTAAACTTGACATGAATTTTAAATAATGTAACAATACTGAATAATAATATAACTGACTTAGTGTACTTGGTACTCTCACCTCATTACCGATAACAGCTCAAATATATTTATATATACTATTACTAAATATATTTTACAAATGATAGATTTTTAAATCAGATAAGACGATTTGAAACGTCAAAGCCGAATCACTTTATTTCAAGATTAAACTTTATTTTAAATAATTTTGATATGTCAATTACTTTCAATCTACGTGTTGCATATACTGTATAATATGTTATATATGTGATATATACTGTGTAATATGTAATATATGTGATACTGTATAATATGTTATGTATGTGATATATTTTTTTTTAAATTATTTATCTCCCCAAGGCCGAAAGGGCCACTATAGTCGAGGAGGCTACTTTTGTTGTTACAACCCACTCTCAACTCTATAACTCCGATTACGAACCTCGACAGACAAAGCCGCTGCGCGGAGAAATAAGTTAAGCGCGGTACTACCAGAGACGTGGTGGGGATCGAACTCGGAATTTCTACCACTACACCACTACCGCAGATATACCGTGTAATGTGTAATATATAGTAGCTGATTTAGTTAAAGTTTTTTTTATTAAAGCTTTTTTTCTCAACTTATATATCTATTATTAAAATAGAACAATAGATATATAAGTTAAGAAAATAATTTTTTTTAAATATATATGAGTAGTTAAATAAATATAAATATTTATAGTTAATTAAAGTTACCTTCTGAAAATGAAAACAAGCACACAAACAAGAAGCCAAATGAATACTTCATTCTAAATATATTATTAAAAATGTTATTAGTTGTACTTGATTTCTGCATAAGAATTACTTATAATGATATACATGATGATAAAAGTTTAATGACACATATAAAAAAACTTTTAAATTTTTTTTAATAATATATATATATATATATATATATATATATATATATATATATATATATATATATATATATATATATATATATATATATATCTTTTTGAGTATGGCAAATTAATGTAGAGTGTATACATGTGAAAATAAAAATTGTGAATCTTCTAGTAGGGGAGATGGGGGCGCATTAATCGCCGGGGCAGTATGATCTTTTGGCTTTTACTCGTTCATTTTTGCCTTACTAGAAGTGAGATTGCAATTTAATTAACCATTATGCTTCCCTAATTGATTATTCGTAATATTTTTGCATAAGGTTATCAGCGTCAAAAAAATAAAGAAAATATTGTTTTTCGTCATAAAAAGTGATTTTTTTAAATCGTACTATAATTCAAATATATTTTTATTTAGATGTCTGTATGGGTTAACAACAATTTTATTTTAAATTTGTAAGTGTTAGGTGTATAATATAATATATAATTTTTATTTGGCTGCAATTTATGCAGTAGATATTGCTATCAATATGTTACCTATACCTATTGGGGTACATTGATCTTTGACTATGCGGGGCCCATTGATCGGAGGATCAAAGTGCCCCATAGAAGACGAAGTGCCCCATGTTTTTGTTTATAAGCAATACAGTTAAACGAATGGAATTGTATTTATAATTAAAAAAAAAAAACTATATATAAACAAACAATAGCTTTTAGCATTTCATTTTTTAAATCTACTTTTGTTATAAGCTAGTAATAATAATACTATTATTTTATAATATCAAAAGAATAATATTTAACATAATAATTAAAAAATATTTAACATAATATTATTATGTTAAATATTAGCATTTATTAAAAACATATGTTTTTATTGATATATTTTTTTACAGATCTTAAAATGGTTAGAAATAGAATTAAAAAAACAAATAAAGTTGCTATACCAAGTGAAACAATGAAAGTAGCTGTTAATAAAGTTTTAGATGGAACACAACTGAATGTTGTAGCACGTCAGTTTAACATAGATAGAATGACTTTAAAAAGATATTGTCGTAAAAAGAGGCTTAATCCAAATGAAGCTTTCAAGCCTAACTATAACAATAGACAAGTTTTTACAGCAGAAGATGAAAAAAGTTTATCAAGTTATTTACTAATTGCATCAAAAATGAACTATGGCCTTTCAACTAGGTCAACGCAATTATTGGCATATGAATTTACTTTAAAAAACAATAAGATATGCCCATCATCATGGATCAAAAATAAAATTGCAGGCATTGATTGGTTGCAAGGTTTTATGAAAAGACAACCAGAGTTGTCTCTACGAACACCTGAAGCAACGAGCTTCGCTCGATCAACAGCTTTTAACAAACACACTGTAAGAGAGTTTTTTCAAAATCTTAAAACGGTAAGAAATCGATATAAATATAATCCTAACTGTATATATAATGTTGATGAAACTGGTTTAACAACCGTTCAAAAGCCGGTAAAGGTTTTAGCTGGTAAAGGAAGCAAACAAGTTGGAAGAATCACATCTGCAGAACGAGGAACATTGGTAACTGCATGTTGTGCCTCTAATGCTATTGGAAATTCCATTCCTCCATTATTTATTTTTCCTAGGGTAAAGTTTCATGATTACATGATTAAGGAAGGACCTCCTGGATGTGTGGGATTTGCAAATCCTTCTGGTTGGATGAACTCAGAAATTTTCATAGGATGGATTAAACATTTTGTTAAATATTCAAACTGTTCTCAGGAATCTCCAGTTTTGTTACTTCTCGACAGTCATGAAAGTCATATTTCTGTTAAAGGCTTGGAGCTTGCAATTCAACACGGAATTACAATGATAAGTTTTCCTCCCCATTGCAGCCATAAATTGCAGCCATTAGATAGAACTGTTTTTGGACCATTGAAAAGGTTTTACAATTCTGCATGTGATAATTGGATGGTTTCAAACCCAAGACCAATGACCATTTATGATATTGTTTCAATAGTTCGAGAACCGTATACAAAAGCTTTCTCACCATCTAATATGCAGACAGGATTTAGAGTAGCTGGGATTGAGCCATTCAATTCTGAAATTTTCAAAGATGACGAATATTTACCATCATCAGTTACAGATAGAGCTGCTCCAGATACAGTTACTATCACTCCTGTCAACAACATGGAATCTGAAATGATACCAGCACATGTTAATCACATGTAAATATTGAAACAAGTATTTTAAACAAAGTGTCAACAATTGTTGCTTCTATAATCTCACCTGAGGTTTTAAAACCTTACCCAAAAGCATCTGCCAGAAAAAAAAATGTTAAAAGTAGGCAGTTAAAAACAAGGATCTTGACTGATACTCCTGTCAGAAATGAAATTCGTTTGTCAAAAGAAAAGAAAATTTTGAAGCAAACCAAAAATCAACAAAAAGTCTCCACAAAAGATAAGAAAGAAACTAAGAATTACTTGCTTAGGAATAAAAAACAATGTAAACCAAAAGCTGCTTAACAACTTGATTTTCACAAATGATGAAATATTCTTAATCAAAATATTGTACTTTTAACAAGTTTTGTAAACTTAAAAGTTGTATTCTTATTTCAGTCTTTATATTTCAGTTCTTATAAATTTCAAGTTGTTGTAAAGTTTTAAACGTATATAAAGCGGGTAGCTTATAGCTGCTATGGTTTATACATTTTTTAATTAAAAATTAGACTAGTGGGTTTAACTGCTATATTTAAAAAATAATTAAAAAATTTAGATGTATTATATGTTATACAATATTACCTTTTGACTAAATTATTTACAAGATTTAGTTATAGAAGTGTTAAACGTTTAGATAATATTACGCATATAATATCAATGTGCCCCAAGTCGGAGATCATAGTACCCTATAGTTTGGGGTACATTGATCTTTTGAGAGGGTTGTTTAAAAGTTAAAATTATTTTTGTTTATCATTTTTTTAAATCAAAATATTTATATATTCCAAAAGCCAGATAGTTCTACATGTGTTTCGTAGTTAATAAGTTTTTACATCTCTTTCAGGTTCTGCGCAATTTTCAAAACACTGCTACGGCGATCAATGCGCCCCCATCTCCCCTATTCTCGATTAAGACTGCTTGATTCTGTGTTTTTATATATATATTTATATAAATAAAATGTATATGTAATTGCAAAAACAAAAAAATGGTTTTTCTTTTTCGGGTACAAAGAGTTTTATGTCTAATATTAGTAAAATCAAGTCGCTACTTCACAACAACATTGCTTTTGCGATAGAGACAATGACGTTTTAAAATCTGTCCGTGATCACTATTTGCATTTAATACTGTGTAAATTTGTGTAAAAAACTGCTAAAATTGTCCTTAAGTTTTTAGAACTTTTCATAAATCTGTTAAACTCAAAAAGCATTTAAAATTTTTTCGGAAACTTTTTGACTACAAAATAGCAACTACACAATTGTAGAGATCGGTTGACGTTGACGTCACCTGTTGACGTAAATATTATTTGATGCAAGTAGCATTTAAAGTTTCTTTACCACCAACAGATGTATTTTGATAGGCGTAGACAATGTTAAAAACAGGAATATGTAGATAGGGAAAGACAAATCTAGATGGCGAAACGTTTGAAAGTCCTTTATTTTTTGTAAAAACTATCAGTCATAAAGCAATAACAGTTTATAGCGTGTTTATCTCTTAATAAGTTGTACCTGTAGAATATTACTCATTATTACTAACCATAAAATTAATATTTTAATTTTAATTAAAAAAAAAAAGTTTTGTTAATTAAAATCGCGTTAATATTATTTTAGAAACCAATATTGATAATTTAAAACACAAGCATTATTTATACTTTTTTTTCAACTCATTTGTTATATGAAAATCTATTTTGCCCATTCCCATCTTGCCCCGTTCTCCCCTATTCCTTGAAACAAGTTGTAATTGTGTCTTACTCGCCTATAGTTTTTCAATGTTTACTTCTCTCTTAACTCTTCATTAACTGGGATTCACACTTTATGGGATTTTTCATACTTGCTCAAAATACGAAATAAAAAACAATTCAATTAAAATTTGATATAGTAAATAAAAAGGTAAGTTGTTTGAACAATTATCAATTACTTTCCAAAAATATAATAGCGTTATAAGTAATACCATATATATATTTTTTTGTTACTGCTTTCCAAGTATCGTTTCCAATATTGTTTTCCTTAATACACAGTTGCTTAGTGATTTTGATGCGTGAAAAATTTAATTTTTTACATAATACAACCTGCAGTTTAAAATATGTGGATTTGAAATGTATTTCAAAATAATAATTACTACTTTACCTTTACTGATTGTTTAATCTGAAAATCTTTTTGCTTCTTTAACGTGTTTTTTAACCACAAATTCAAAAAGCACCTTCTTTGTCAGTCTTTAGCAGCCAAATGGTTTAAATAAAAATGTGCGCTAATAAATACGTGAGTTCAGTGTTATTATTATGATACGTCTATTGATACTATTGGTCAAATGGCAATCAGGTTAAGTATTACTTAGCATCAATGACAGTTTTAAAGCTTACAAAAACTTACTACTTTTTGTTTGAATGGATGGTTAAAAAATGACAAAATGAGAGAACAAATCATGAAAGGTGAAAATCATTTTTTTATCTTCAGCATAACAATAATAATAATTTTTATATTAATGGTTATCAGTTAAACGGAATGAATGAGCAGAGGTTCAGCCAATACCATCACAAATTGTTTTTAATAAAGCTAAGAAAAGCGTTTTCAAATATTTATAAATCCGTTCTGCTTTTGTAATTAAATTTTTATTTTTAATTAAATTACTGCTCGCATTGCTCAAATTTAAAACAAAAGATGTACTCACAGTCACGAAGCAATAATTTTCTTTGGAAATGAATTTTCTTTCGAAAAAGAAAAAAGAGACGTGCTTCATTAAAAGGAAAACACTAAAGTCCTGAATCTCCTAAACAAAATAAAAAACTGATTTTTGAGGTATCATTGCTGTAGCTTGGAGATTCTAAAAAATCACACACTTTGTGATTTATTTATTTTTCTAAATTTATGTAAGAACAATATGCTGGATACAATATAATAAGAGAAACTTTTAAATTAAAGTTTATATTCCGTTACTTTTTTTAAAGTTTTTTAAAATCAAACATTGAAAAAATTATTTAAAAAAGATAACCAATTAAAACAATTGAAATAACTGCCAAACACAAATCTAATGAATTTTGATATTTATAGATAAGTTATAGGTAGATATAAATATTACTTTATTTTGTTCTTTTGCTAAGTCAATACATATAAATTATGTTGAATGTAACTTTAACGGACATTTGTTTAGCAGAACTGAATTATGGGAAATCGAGCTAAACTTGATGTTTACGCTTTTTCTTACTTTACTAAAAAAAGTTTGTGTTTTTAAAATTTTTACTTTTGTTTTGTGTTTAACTTTTTTTAAATTATTTTGCGGATTTTGAGCGTCAAGTCATTAAATCATCATATGGTATTGTCGGCAAACTTCTAATCACATTTAAAATTAGTCTCACTATATTTCATTTATAAACATTTTTAGCTCTATCTTTTAAACAGATTGGTGTTGGGTGATTTTTAAAAAAGTCCACAAATGTTTTACTTTTCAGATTGTACATCAATAAACCTTGCCATAAATAAGAGTTTGTTTATAAAATCCAGGCTCAACGTAACACTTAATTTTAGGGAGCACCGATGTATCATTTGACACTGTTAAATACGTCGATGTATCGTGTTCGATGCATTGAACACGATGCATCGAACGATTAATCGTGTATGATGCATCGAACGATTCATTGTTAAACGATGCATCGAAAGACTGGATCGGGAAACAATGCATTTAAAGAATAAAAATAAAAATTTAAAACAACTAGGTTTAAAAATAAAATTTTATTTAGTAATTGTTATTTGCTATTAATCATCTACAATAATGACAAAGAAATTTTACAAAAATTAATAAAAATTTTTTTTACGGGAAATTAATCAAACTTCAAAATTGTTCACACCATTCATTTTTTTCATCTGTCTTAAGTTTTATGTAAACAAGTTTTTCAACTTTAGACGCAGACAGATTTATCACCACATTTTCAGCTGTGGAAAACACTCGCTCAGAGCTGGAGAAAGCTGCTGGAATTGCCAATGTTCTCTTGACGAAACAGGCAAGTTTTCGGTACTTAAAAGCTTGACTCTTCCAGTAACGACGTATATACCTATTATCGGCAATCGGTGTTGTTGTCAAATAGCTTTCTATCTCCGTCTTAATCTCCACTATTAAAGAGGTGCTTCCTTCCGGGTTATTACCCACTTTTCTAAAAGTTTGGATTTTAAAACTTTTGAAAGACCTTCTTACGTATCCAACTGTTGTTTTTTCTTGAGGCTACACGTGTGTCTGTGTCATTGTATCTTCCGTTTCATCAATGAGGGATTGTGATGTGTTAGACAATGTGGTGTTCCTAAGTTCGGAAAAAGTAAATAGATTGTCTAATGTATAGATAATCTTAAAATTAATAGATTGTCTAATGTATTGTTATTCGGAAAAAGTTTTTTCCATGTGAAAGGTTAAGGCATCGTAAGGAACATAATCGTAAATCAAAAAAATTACTAATTTATACACCATTTTATAATTTTTTTTTAAATATAAAACGTCGTTAATCGTTTCGGTACATTTTTGTCCGATGCGTCGTGTTCAATGCATTGAACAACAAATCGCTTTCTATATATCGAACACAAAGAGTTGTTTAATGCTTCGAACACGATGCATCGACGCATTGTTAAACAATACATCGCCACTCCCTACTTAATTTAAACCTGATTTAAATCAATTGAAAGGATTTTAAAAATAGAGTTTGTTTTTTGTCGAAAGAAACAAGAAAATTTTATCCTACTAAAAACAGATATTTTTTTTATTATTTTAGAATTGAGAGATAAAATTTCTTTTGACTTTTGCGATGAGGAACTCTTAAACATACTTACTTATTTAATATACTTGGTTCGTTCATAATAATTTCAAGTTAATTGAAAAATAATTTTTACTAATTTAGAAAATAATTTCGGACTTGGAGCATACTTTACACTTGGGTATGTTCATTCGTTTCAAATAAGAATACTTTGCGAAAACTTGCTGTGATTAAAGCCTGGGAGTAACGAAAACTTGCTGTGATTAAAGCCTGGGAAGGAAAACTCTAAAACTTGTAACTCCCCCTCAAATCTTAAAGTAAGACAATTAATTAACTAAGCTTGAAATTTTTTTATATTTAATTTTAAATAATACTATAATATTATTTAAAAATAAATATAAAAAAGTATGACCATGTAACTATTTAAAAATAAGTATTAAAAAAAAAAAAAAAAAAATACCATGTAACTAAAAAAATTATATGAGTATGTAAAGTTTATTACATTCTGTTTATTCTATCTGTTGGACTTTTCGTATAACTAATTTCGCAATGAGGTACTCTTTAATATGCATAGTTATTTAACATACGCCCTAAAAGCAAATGTTTTAACAAAATGTCTCGTTTTGTTATTATTTTTCAGGAACAAGGAAAAAAGTAATCGAGCATTTCATTTAACTAAAAGCTATAACTTTTAGTCATTGATAATTATTATTTTGAGTCATAGGTCATTGATAAAAACGTTGATCTCAAAATAATTCAATCAAAATGATGATCTCAAATTGATTCAAACGAATATTTTTTATTTTTGCGCCAACAATAGACTAAAAACAAATGAATATTTGAACCATATTCATTTTAAAATTAACATTCCATCAATGTAAATTTTAAATCTTTTCTCCGTATATACTTTTTCTCCCTATATATATTTTCTCCGTATATATCTTTTCTCCGTATGTACGTATTTTCTTCGCATATATTTTTTGAGTAGTATATACTACTCAAAACACAATTAAAATATGATATACTTGTTTACGCTGCAACATTTAAAATTGTCAAAGATTATCAAAACCATCTAATTAAAAAAAAAAGTATATATACTTTATTTTAAATCAGCCACATGTAACCGCTTTTTATATATTTACACACACACACACACACACACACACACACACACACACACACACACACACACACACACACACACACACACACACACACACACACACACACACACACACACACACACACACACACACACACACTTACGCATACACACACACACACACACACTTACGCATACACACACACACATACACACACACAAACATACTCACATATATATGTATGATATATATATATATATATATATATATATATATATATATATATATATATATATCAACGATATATATATATTTTTTAAAAAGTAGTCTAGTGTCACATAAATTTATTATTACTATAGTAATACAATATTATTTCAAGGCAAGCACCCATTTCGTTGTTGTTTTTTTTTTTGTCTATATTTTAAGAGGACTATTGGGTATATTTTCAGAATTTATTAGGCTGTACAGACTAATTTATATATTTTAAGAATTTATTATTACTATAGTAATACAATATTATTTCAAAATAAACACACATTTGTTTTCGTTATTTGTGGCTATATTTTACAGGACCAGAATAAAAGAGTCTCATTTATAAATGTTCCTTGTTACAAAAGACGATGCAAGCCGAACATTTTTAAAATTATCAGAAAATCCTTTAAAAAGATTTTCTTTCGTCTTGAGTTTAATTTTTCCTTGACATTAACACAACACATTTGTTAAAATACACTTGTTGCTACTTGGCTAACGTAGTTTTTAACAGTTTTAATCGAGGATAATACTTACATCTAATGGGTAAATACCAGATTTTTGAAAACCGACAACTAAGTTGTTGTTTATCTTTTGATTTGACGATTACGATATTTATAACTAAATTAAGTTGATTAGGAAGAAGATTTTTGTTCAATTTTCTATAATTTTTTTGGACAAGAGATTTTCAATTAATCAAGTACTTTACTTCCAAATCTTTTAAGATATGGGAGGATAATAAAATGCAACATTAAGAGGTTGCAATAAATGGGTAGAGTTAGCAGTTAAAGAACTAGACAGTATTTTCTTTATAAGAAAGTATTTTAGTTAAAATACCTTTTCTTTTTCTTTAAAGTTTTTCAATTATAAGATTGCTTAGATTATAATTTTAAGAACGTTTGTATTTGCAGCGTGACAAAAAACCCTTCACAAACCTGTCAAAAAAGCAAACAGTATTAAACTGTCCTGACTTCGATTATATTGTCCGTTAGGCGGTCCAATTTCGGTTCTTGTCTATTAATGGTCAGTTTTATAAGCATAACCAGAGACCATTTGACCAGAGACACTAAACATGATTGACGGAACATAGCATATTGTACAATTGTTCAACTTAGCATATTTGTAAAAACTATGGATTTTCTATGTGTTTTCAGATATGTTTTTTTGACATTGTCATACAAATCGGCAACTTGAATCCAGTGAATATCTGATATTTTTTTGTATAATAAACCACTATATTAGCCACCATAGCATTTGAAATTTTGCACTCAGTATAATTTATATACCCAGCTAGCACACATAAGTTGATAAAACATTAGAATAATGCTGCACGTCGCAGCATTATTTTGCTTAACATTGATCGCCAACGTAGTTTTTATAATTATTTTGGATACAAATGCAACGTCGCCAACAACCAAATAAATAGCGTTAGTCCAACGTAGTATTTTATGTTGGCTATTGTAATATTTACGCCGATTCAAAGTTGCATTTTACGTGGGCCCAACGTTTTATTTTACGTTGTTGAAGCATTGTATTTTAAGTGAAATCAACGTTATATTTTACGTTATACACAACATATTTATTTTTTATCGAAAAAATTTTTTTTTGGCATTATATATATATGTATATATATATATATATATATATATATATATATATATATATATATATATATATATATATATGGACACATTACATATTTACACGCATGAATTAAAATTAAAAAGTTGACAAAACCAGCACTGGGTAGAACGAAACAAATAAAACAAAAAAAGCCTCGAAAATCCAATCCATTGATATATATTTAGTAAAGCAATTAAACAAAGGTATTTACTGTGTCTGAAATGATTCACAGCAGCCGGATATCTCGCTTTAAAATTAAATCAAACCACCAAAACGTACTCTTACATTTTACTAAAAGCATCATTTCAAATCATTTTTAAAACTTAAAACAAGGATCACGTTGAACCAACCAGTCTTCCTCAAAACTAATCAAATGCGTCAGTCTTGAAATCTCCGATATTCTACGTCTTCTGTTTAAACAGTGTTTGTTTTAATTAATTACACCTTACCAATAAAAACTTGCAAATATCACTAAATTACCAAACCCAAGGGTAAAGCATAATGAATGCAATCGCTAGTGTCATAGAAGACTGGTCAGACTTCCGTCAAATCTCTCTGACACACCACCTCTGCAAGATATAAGAAAGAGTTGTTGCCAAATTTATTATCCACCATACAGAGGGTAGAGGGTAAGTCACCCAAGCCAATTGCTTGGGGGCCCAGACCTTTTGGGGGCCCCAACAGCGGCATTAACATTCCGGGTGTTTTTTTCCTTTCTTTTTTTTCCCCATCTTAAGCTTAAAGTTAAATAAAAAATCAAAATAGCTCATTAAGTTCAATGAAAACTGACACAAAAAAGGGCTTAATTCTA
>NC_088928.1:49487500-49627500 GCF_038396675.1 Hydra vulgaris | reverse complement strand
TTTTATATATCGCCAAATAAATCGTTCTCTTACTATGCACCACTCACCTGACCAAGGACTCCAAGGATTCTGTTATTACTATTTTTATGTATTTATTTATTTAGTGCATGAACTGGACTTTTCAACATCATTTCCGCTTGGTCTGCTAAATTCAAACTGTTAATCTAATAATCTGTTATTGTTATTGATAACATGAACAGCTTACTTGTGAACAAGATGTTAAACTAAAAAGTGATAAACCTGATGAAAAAAATTTTAGGGCTAGTTGTCGATACTGTATCAATAAAACGGTTAGCGGAAACATAAATTCATCAACAAATTTTCTCGATCACATCAGAGTAAGTACCATACAATTACAATTAATAAAAGTTATCTAGTTTAGTACAATTAATAAAAAATAATACTTAAACTTAGTTTATTATTAGTTATTACTATAGTATTCGTAGTCTATAGTTAATACTAATAATTGTAAAAAATAAAAATAAAAATACCAACGAATGACAACGATAGACTATATACTTACTTACTTAATACTAGTACAAACAAATACAAGTACTGAGGCTACAGTATTTTTATTTTACACATTTTTTCCTTTTGCAGGCCAATCATTCTAAGGAATACCATAACTATAAGGCTTGTAAAGCTACGCGAGGACAGAAGCGACAAAACAATGATGACATTCGTGATTATTCAGTTTCAGCCAAAAAACAAGCAACTGTCGATGCAGCTTTCAAGTTACCTTTATTGCCAGTGCCTAGGAAAAGTCAGAGTGAATTCGAACATCAGCTAGTGCTCATGCTAGCTGAAGATATGCAGCCGTTAGCTATGGTTGAACGAAAAGGATTTCAGAAATTTTGTAAATTGTTACTGCCACAGTATACACTGCCAAGTCGTAGAACTCTTGGCAGACGATTAAGCAACATTTATGAAAAAAAGTTATAAAAAATTTAAAAAGTTATATTTAAAAGTTATAAAAAATTTATGCAAAAAAGTCGAATTTTAGTTAACTATTTCTAATTAGTTTAAGTTAACTACTTTTATAAAAAGTTTGTAACTAAAAGTTTAACTACTTTTTTTTTAGTTTTAGTTAGTAGTTTAGTTAAGCTATAATAAAAAAGTTTGTGCCCATCACTGTATATATATATATATATATATATATATATATATATATATAATATATATATATATATATATATATATATATATATATATATATATATATATATATATATATATATATATATGTAACTTGAAATATGATATTTACCCAAATAAATTCAAAAATAGTCAGAATATTGAAACAAAGAAAATCCAGTAATTCTTTTTTCTCACAATGTTTTTATTAAAAACAATATAATTACCAAACAAAATTACCAATACAAAAAATTTTTTATATATATTTTAAAACTATTAGCACTAGAGGTCTGATGATTATTTAAAAGGCCTCTAGTGCTAGAAGTTTTAAAATATATATAAAAAATGTTTTGTATTGGTAATTTTGTTTCGTAATTATATTGTTTTTAATAAAAACATTGTGAGAAAAAAGAATTACTGGATTTTCTATTTGTTTCACTGTTCTGACTATTTTTGAATTTATATATATGTATATATACATATACATGTATATACATATATATACGTATATGTAAATACATATATTTACATATAAATTTAAGTATACGAAAAAATGTATATACATATTTATATATATACATATATTTGTATATACATATTTATATATATACATATATTTGTATATACATATATATATATATATATATATATATATATATATATATATATATATATATATATATATATATATATATATATACATATATATATATATATATATATATATATATATATATATATATATATATATATATATATATATATATATATATATATATATATATATATATATATATATATATATATATATATATATATATATGCTATTGATATTGAGGCGGAAAATATTGAAGCATTGATTAGTCAACTGAAATCTGTTGGGGAGGAATTGCCTACAATTTTTGAAGAAGCAACGTTAGCTGCAGGTGTTGCAAAAATCAGTTCTGATTTTCCAATCCACAGAAAAGTGAAACACAAAAGTTTTGCTGGGGAGCAAACTGAAGGTAATGAATAAATTATGGAATTAATAAAAACAGAAAAAAGAGAGGAGGCAACATTTTGGAGAACTGTTTTTATCACATTCTTCATTCTGTAATTGGTGTACTCTTTTTTGTGGTAATATAAAAAACTGTCTGAAGCAGAAAAAAAGAGTGAACCCATTTTTCGCAAAATGTTCTTGTGATGTAACCAAAAATGAACTTACTGAAGGATTGCTTCACAAAAATACATTTATACTGCAAATTTTGGAAAGAAACCTCTTGCCCAATTTGACTTGTTAAACAAAATTTCTGAAATGAAGCTTGGGCAACTCTTTAGAAATCTAGTGATAGGATTGCGTATTTTTGCTTCAATTCCAGTGACAGCGACCTTATGTGAGCGTTAATTGATTGAAGGTCATCAAGAATTTTTTGCGCTCAACTATGGGGCACAAACGAAATAGCGACCTCGCAATTTTGAATACCGAGTGTCTGTTAGCACAAAATCCTGACTACTGTGATGTGATTGAAAAGATTGTTAAACAAAAGAGAAGAAAAATAACATTGTAGGAAACAAAACCTGGACTATTTAATTATACTTATATACCAGTAATACAATCAAAAAATTTAAACAGGCCTTTTTTTTTTGGAGAAAGAGTCCTAAACTGGAGAATGACTCCCAAACTGAAGGATGCTAGGGGCTCCCCAATTTTATGCATGAACTTGCTCACAACATCTTAGAAAACAACAAACAGTATGGCTTTCTACCAGGTAAAAGCACAACCTGAGCGTGCAAGCTGGGTACCACCTAGTATCAATTTTTTTCATATAAAAACGCGGGATAGTACTGCTATGAAATGATAAACAAAAATGATAAAAGAAAACAAAACATTGAAGATAACTTGAATGTAAATATTGAAATTTTGTATTACACACATATTATATAACATATTTTTCAGATAAAATTTAAAATTTATTAGTGTTTTCAAAAAATAAGTATACACACACGAATGCACACATTCACAAAGAGATATAAATATATACTATTAAGATTATTATTAATACTATTGTTATTATTATGTATTTCACCATGAAAAAAATTCAAAAATATGCATAAAATGAAAATATACGGCTTGGGCAAGATGAAGAAAAACTCAATCTTATCGCCAAGCTCATAGTGACAATTAAAAGTTAAAAACATTGTAATAAAATACATAATTTGTGTTTAATTATTCATTTACACTATCAAAATATGTTAATAATCATGATTTATATCAATTTATAGTTAATCTTTTCACACAAAAAAAAAAAAATTAAAACGTTTAATAAATGTTCGCTCATTAATTGAATACTTGGTATGGTCTCCTTGAGCTTTCAAACAACTAGCTAAATGGTTAGAATTAAGCTGTAAAAATGGGAGCGAAAAAATTTCTTAAATTTTTAGGAAACTTAAGTTGAATCTACACTTGTCTGATTTCCTTTTGTAGATCATCAAAAAATAAGAATACTTTTCTGAACTTGATTTATAAGATGATTGCATCAATTGTTATTAGGGTTGAGCTTGATTGAACTAACAAACAAAAGGCCGATGATCTGAATCCCATTTTTAGGTTACTAACTGCTTACAAACTAGCGTGGTAATAGGTTGCTCAATTATGCTGAATTTTGTGGGTATTCGTAATGTTCGTAAATATTTTTAGTTTTTCCTTAAGTATTCTTAAGTAAATTAGGCTATATATTGTAAGGAAACATAAACCATAACCTGCCTCTTAGATTGAAGGTTATGGCAACCCATGTCATAATTTTGAAGCAATATTTTACAGTTAAAAGCAAACATTGGGGTTGAATCTTTGGCAAGGCGAACGTCTAACGCTAGTAAAAACAATCAAATTGCTCAATTAATAACTTACCGCAAAATATCTTTCTTTGTATTTTGGACAGATTTTTGCATCAGTTTATTATACAATGCATGATTTGTTATGAGTTGTGTTAAAGTTGAATGAAATATCCTACTCTTTTTTTAATAATGTTATTTTTTAGTAACTTTAAAATATGAACTATTTAACTGGTACCTTTTACTTCTTAAAAGCTTTGAATTTAATTACAGGTTTCATATGTTCAGGGTAACCATTATATATTTTCTGTGAGTCGTCATTTTTTTTACACAACTTATAAAATCGTCTTTACAATATTTACTAAATATTTATTAATTTTTGTTGCTATTTTCTTAAGTTCTTTTTCAATAAAAACATAAAAATTGTTTTGCTTTTTGTTTACTTGTTTTAATTTAATTTTTGAAATGAGACTTAACTTTTTTTAACAATTTAAATTTCAGTTTGATGCAATAATAAATATTGGAAACTACATTAAAAGATGGACTAACTCTTAATCCTAGAAAGTACCTTTCATCCAGTAATTTTGATTTGGCAGTTATGCAAAGAGATGGAAACTATGTCCTTTATGTTACACAAAAATATGTATATATATGTATATAAATGGAAAATGCCTTTCAAAAAATGTAATTTACAAGTGCATTGTTTCCTCACAAAATAACCCTGATAAACAATAATTGGCTTAACTGAGGGGGAATGGAAAAAACGTTATGCCAACCACAAACAATCGTTTAAACACAAAAAATATTTAAAAGAGACTATGCTGTCAAAATATATCTAGGATTTAAAAAAAAAGAAGAAAAATTTTAATTTAGAATGGTCTATTCTAAAATCTGCCCCTGCCTATAATAACATTTCCAAAAAATGAATGCTATGTTTGCAACAAAAATTTTAAACAATTACTCATTTAAACCAGGAAAATTTATTAAATAAAAAATCTGAATTAATTTTTAAATGTTGGCACGAAAATAAATACCTCTTAAAAAATTACAAAAACAAATGACCAAATTAAATGACCCCCATTCCAAAAAAAATGTATTAAATAATTACTTTCTGTAACTTCCCGTTAACCAAAAAAATATAGTAATTAAAAAAATTTTTTATTTTAATTTTTAGTTATAATAATTTATAACTTCCTGTAAAATATTTTTTCTATAATTTGAAATTTTATTGAGATCAGATAAGTGTTTTTTACTAATTTATTATTCCTCTGTTCTTTAAGAACATTGAGCACTCTATTTGTAAAATACACCAACATAATTTATATATATATATATATATATATATATATATATATATATATATATATATATATATATATATATATATATATATATATATATATACATATATATATATATGTATATATATATATATATATATATATATATATATATATATATATATATATATATATATATATATATATATATATATATATATGTATTTATATATATACAACAAGAAAATAAAATCATTAAATCATTAGACCCACAAATCTATAGTTTATATTTATTAAATTCTTTATATATATTATTTATAATCTTGAAGTCGTAGAAAACTGTTAAATTAGTTTGCAACTTCTGAAAAATAAAATTGAAAATCGATATTTGCAATTATTGATCATTTTACATAATATTGGAGTCAATGTTATTTGGGTCATAAAAATGGAACGAGGCTGTGTTGATATATTACTAAAACTTTCAATAAAATTTTAATACATTTATAGAACTTTTACTATATTTACTACTTATATAAAACTAATATTTTAAAAAATTGAAAGGTCCTAATTTTATCTATAAATATAAGGCAAATTTTGTAAACTAAAATTTCTTGTGATAATTACAACATTAAAATTTAGGTGGCTCTAAAGTTAAAATTGCCGTTCTCAACTGCTGTAAAACAATATCTTAAAAAATTTGTTGTACCTGATCAACCAATCAACTGCAAGAAAAGCTCATATTAAATTCTTTAGTAAAGCATCTGATGAAGCTATAAAGCATTAGAACCTTTACAATAGAATTTCATGTTTTTAAAAATCTTTTTTTTTTATGTTGGTTGCAAAAAAAAAATATTTTCTCTCCTACATAAAAAATATTTCAATTATTAGAAATCAAGGGCATGAATTCCTCCTCTGCTATTAACCAGACCATATGACTTGTTGAAGCCTTAAAGAAGAGCTCGTGATAAAATTTTTTAAACCAATTGAAATACTACTGCCAATATGATTAGAATATTCTGAGGAACTATACTTCTCGTTGAAGGAGAATAAAGTAGCACAGTGCTGAAATTTATTGCTAAATATGTAGGTGGCACACGGTCTGGAGTTCATTGCACTGCTCCTGACATTCTAATGTTCATAAAGCTTAAGGCAAATTAAAATAAAATCTTGTATTAAAATATTAATTACTCTAATCTTCAGAAATTTGACTGGAAAGAAACTTCTTTTTAAGTTAAACAGCTGCAAATAGAACTATGTAACTTCAAGATAAGAGGAAAGGTTAAATAATAACCCCATATAAAATAGTTATACATAAAAACTAAATTCATAAGATAAATGTGTGGTTTTATCTGGTAGAACTTAATTATATTACTTAAGGTTGAGTGTAAATTAATCATACACTTTTTATTTAGAAGATCTTTACAAGCTAAAGACTAAGAACAACCTTTCTAGAAAATTTCTGTAATGAAAATTGATTATGGTATTAAATAACAAAATCTTTGAAAATTTTTTTTTAGAATAAAAATGTTTAACTACCGGATATGATGTATTTTTCAAAAGTAGTTTTTTATAACTTTATCAAAATATGGTAATATTGGTATAATATAGCTATTTTGTAACCAATTTTGTTTCAAAAGGTGTCTGAATAAGAGTGTTTGAGGATAAAAAATTAATTTTTACTATCAAAACTAGCAGAAAGTAAAAATAAGTCTAACCGTTACTTAAAACGGTCAAATTATGGTAATTGTCAACTTTTCCGACTTGAACCTAAAACATATACCGGAAAAATTTTTTAGAATGAGTTTTAGATTAAATATGTTAATGCATTTTTAAAAAATTCATTAATATTAATATTAATATATATTTGTGAAATATGTTAGTGTAGTTTATAAATAGAATTCTGAATGTTATTAAAAAACAGAGCAGTAATAAATTTTTAAAAAAACACTTAACTTACTTAAGCTTCTACTGTCAGTAATTCCTTCAGCAGGAATATCAGGAGGCCCTAACTATCACGCTGAAGTATATTATATATGAATAATAATATATGAAAAGTAATAATATATGAAAAAATTAGTCAATGTTTATTTTGGTTTATAAAATAAGGTTTATAAGAAAAAATATATATATCTTTTATTAATATTTGTCTTTAATTTTCTTATTTTTCTTATTGTTTTTTTAAATGGCTTTTTTTTAATTTTTCTTAGTTATTTTTTTGTTTTTGTTTTATTTAAATTTTTTTTGGATTTTATTTTTTGAATTTTTGTTGCTGAAAATTTTTTATAATAAATAAATTTGTGATTTATAAATCATATATGAAAAATGCTTCAATGTTTATTTTAACCTTTATACCTTGTAAATTTATTTAACAACAATTTCAATCAATGTTTATGAAAGTCGATAACAATGAGTTGACTTATTTTGATACTAAAGTTAACGCAGCGTTAACCAAGAATAAAACAATTACTCATACATTAATTACCGGTGAATTACATAGCCTTAATGCAAACAAATCTTATGAACCTGACGAAGTTAGTCTGTATGTTCTAAAAATTTATGCGGAATCATTAGCAATCTTTACTTCTCTTTTATTCATAATATTGTTCAACTTATCATCAATATCCAAAGGATCAAAAGATCCTTTACTACAGAATTTCATATGAGTTTTTCTTCCAGTTGATTGGCTGAGCTGTGACTGTTTCGTTTTAAGACATTGTCTTAAAGCAGTTGAGAACGGCTGTTTTTACTTTAGAGCAACCTAAACTTTATTTTTGGTTATGTTCACAAAAATATTTAGTTTACGAAGTTTGTAAATTTTATACTAATTGAAATCGTTTATGTTACAGTGACTTTTTAGAAACACCAGTTTTATAAAATTGAGGTGTTCAAACTCATTTATTTAATTACTCATTACATTTTGGTAATAGCAAAAGCTCTATAAATATATCACAATAAATATATCACAATAAATATATCACAATTTTATGTACAATAATAGGTTAACACAGCCACAGATAATAATCATTTATGATCCAAAAAACAACGGCTCCAATATTATTTAAAATGATCAAAAATCGCAAATATCGATTTGCAATTTTATTTTTTAGGAGTTGCGAAAGAATTCAATAGGTTTCTACTAGAGGTGTCCCGAATATTTTTGCCGGATATGCCGGATAGTGAACTTTTCTAAAGTTCTATAAGTGTTTATGAAGAAAAAACAAGTCTTTAATAAATATTATTCAATCTTACTTTAAAAAATCAGTGTAAAACTGTGTAACACGGTATATGTGCTGACGAAGTATAGAAAATAGTAATTAAAAAAAACAAACATTTGGCTTTAAAAAACGATTTTTCTTTATAAATTATTAATGCATATTACTGTGTTACACCAGTTTTTTATTGATTTTATTTTTTTAAATCTTGAATACTATCTAATGTTGTATGGCAAAACTTGTTTTTACTTCATAAACATTTATAGAACTGTAGAAAAGTTCACTATCCGGCAAAAATATCCGGGACACCTCTTGTTTCTACGTCTTCAAGAACATGAATTAAAAAAAATCGAAAGTTTTAATTCTGCTTAATTGTATTCAAAAAAATGATAAAAGTTACAAAGTTTTAAATGTTATATATATATATATATATATATATATATATATATATATATATATATATATATATATATATATATATATATATATATATATATATATATATATGTATACATAATTAGACCGTAAAATCGTTAAGCCTGAATATCTATACTAAAATGACGTTGTTTAAAAAAATTTTTATCAATCACGATTTGTTGCAGTTGCCCACGTTGGTCTATTGATTCCATCATAGATAACCAAATTTCCATCTGTTTGCATTACCAGACGATGAGGCTTTGACCCTTTCTGATTAGTACCACTTGCCCAAGTTGCTCTGTTGTAAGCATCGTAAATAACCAAATTTCCATCATTTTGCATTACAACTCTTCTTGGAGCAGTTCCTTTATTATAAGAACCACTTGCCCAAATTGCATTTTGTGGTACCCAATGTTGTGTAACATAAAGAACAAAGTTCCCATCCCTTTGCATAACTGCAAAATAACAATTGCCGGATGAAAGATACTCTCCAGGATTTATAGTTAGTCCATCTTTTAATGTAGTTCCGATGTTTATTATCGCATCAAACTGAAATTTAAATTATTAAAAAACGTTAAGTCTCAAATCAAAAAAAGATACTAAAAAAAAATTGTTTTTGTTTTTATTGAAAAGAAACTCTAGCAAAAAACATCAAAAACTAATAAATTTTACTATATATTGTTAAGGCAATTTACTAAAGTGTGTTAAAAAAATGACAACTTAAAAAACATTTATTGTTAACTCTTAACACATGAGAACTATGATAAAATTCAACTTTAAATGCTTTTAAGAACTTAAAGATAACAGTTATGTTTAAAGATGAATTTTATCATGAGAACTATGATAAAATTCATCTTTAAATGCTTTTAAGCACTTAAAGATAACAGTTATTAATTTCATTATTAGAAGTTGTTAAAAGATATCATTATCAAATAAAGAGGAGAATTTTTCACAAAACTTTAACACAAGTCATAACATATTATGCAACATATAATAAATTGATGCAAAATTTTATTCTAATTAAATTATGATGTATATAATGGAGCTGAACAAAATACGAGTCAGTTAGTACTTACAAAAATTAAAAAAACAAACTAGGTCTCATAAACAAAACAACTTTTAACTTAATCTATCTAACTTGCAATCGAAGTCGCTCAACATTCACTAAAATTAGATGCTTTACGTATAGTTTGCTCAATCAATTAAAAAAAATATGTACACAGACATTTTTATTTAATGGATTAAACAAACTTAAAGAGTAGCGAATAATTATTATTGGAATCGGCTGTAAAAAGCTACTAAACAAAAACAGGAAAAGTTTTTTAAGTAAATAAATGACAAATGTAAAAGAAGTATAAAGTAAGAAATAGAAAACAGATAATAGTTAATCAAAGTCTCATCAAGATCTAATGAGCTAATAGATTATTATTCAGTTTTCCCATCGAGATAAAAGCATTTTTTCAAAATAAGTTACACATCCAACAAGTTTAATCTATGTAACATTACAAATTAGAAGACTTAAACAAACACATTACCTGTACTTTTTGCACTGTTTTTACTGCTGTGCTGTTTTCATCCTTAAAGGCATGTAGACCTAAATACAATGCGTTCAATGACATTAAATAATATAATAAAACATATACTAACATCTTAATATGTATTATTAACAAAAAATATTTCTTTAATACACTTGCTGCTTTTTCAAAAAATAAATAACTTGTTTTTAACTAATTAACTATTAATGAGGTTTAATGTTTTAAAGATTTAATTTAGTAATTTCCACGTTTTGAAAATGTTTTTAAAAGCAAGCTCTTAAAAATTGATGTTTTTAATGATCAAGGATTCTTCATGTGTCAAATATTGTCAGAAATTATCAAATAAAGTCAGATAAAGGTCCTCACTTAGTCATGATGAATACACTTTCTTATATACTTTAATATATGTAAAAGTAAATTTAAAAAATGAGGATATGTTTATTTTAAGTTTCTTAGAGGTACCTACCTTTTAAGAGGTATCTCCCTTCAAATTAAATAAGGCAAAATTTGTTTTACCAAATAACTGTAAACTTTTTTTGAAAGTATTAACTGTGACATTTCATAATTAATACCTGAACAGTGGGTACCACACGAAATAGTCTCAACTAACGCAACATCTTTACAACTATGTGCAGGCTTGCAAGTTCGTGTACGTGTGCTTACTGAACAGTTGCTATATGGAGACCATTCACTAATAAGTTGACCTAGAACAAAAAATTATAAATTTATAATTATTACTGGTTTCATATTCGTTACGGAAACTTTTTTAATTACATTACGTCGCAAACGGAAAATGGTGATACTATAAATAAAAACTTAATGATGTTTCAGTAAATAATTTATTAAATTAATAGTTAATTTTATAGAATTAAATTTCTATTTTTTGTATTAGTTATTTGTTTTTTTTTGTTGAATAAGGTGAAAAAGAGACAAAAAGTGTTGCCAGAGAATAAGTCATAACAACAAAAATTTCACATTTTATTTAATAACTGTATAGACGTTTATATTTGCGTTTTTTTGATAAATCTACAACTATTTTTGTTTTTATATTATTTTGCTCGTTTTTTGTAAAGAAACTTTTTACGTCCCGTCGAAAACAAATGCCTATCAAATATATTTAGAAATTATAATTTTAGTCGATATTTTGCCTCAGCATTTTTTAGCCTTGTCTCAGCAGATTTTGTGAAATGTTTTCAAAAAACCACAAATGTTAAGACAAGGCAGAAAATGCAGTACACCATCTGGGTGGTACAAGTAAATTTTGTGGAAAACAAATGTTTGTGACTTATTTAAAGAGCACTAGACTCGTCTCAATTTTATGTCTAGATTTTATTGAGTTTATGGATAACCTTAATTAGAAAAGAAGTTTAGAATTTATAAGATCAAATGTTTTGAACTCATAAGATCAAATAAGTTTGTAAAAAAGATTTTATTTTTGACATCTTATCACAAGCTTTTCAAAAGTAAAGAAAAAGTTTTCAAAATTAAAAAAAAAAATTAATACATCTTTTTATTTTGATTTAAAAAACAAACTTTAAAATTTTTCAAGTATTCATAGAATAAAATGATGACAATATATTTTGTTTATTATTTTGTTCTAATAAAAGTAATTCAAAAATAGGTTTTGTTTATTATTATATATTGGTTTAATCAAAAAGCAAGGAGCTTATACTTATTTATTCAAATAGCTTTTGGCATTTAAAAAACCATTGTAATAATAATAATAATTTTTTGTGCAAGCTGTTGCTTATAGCATGTAAATTTGTTTAAAATAACAGAATGCCTTGTAAAAATTTCGATTTTCACCATCATTGTTTTTCATATTAATTTGAAATTACTCTCTACATGAAGTTCCCAAATCGTCTTGATCTTTACTCTCTACAATCAGGATAATCTTTCTTGACACACAAAGATGCTGATTATTTCCAATCTCTGTCTACAACAATCGTTCCCTTACTTTTCTTTTGGAGTCATACTACACGTTCTTTTAATCATTATCGTTTCTGTTATTTCGAGAAACACAATAAATCTCAAATATTCATGTTTAACAGTGATACATTGTTAAACTGTTAAGGCATATTTGTGTACAACCTCTAATATTTGATAAGGCAAAAAAAAAAAAATTTTTTTATCAAACTTTACCCATACTAAACTGTTATGAACCATATCGCTAACAAGTTTAAACTGTTTTAAATCATATCTCTAATTAGTTTAAATGCAATAAAATAACTTTAAACATAGACAAAGCAAAGTATATCTTATTTCGCCTATTAAGAAATAAACGATTTTTGCATAAAATATTCTAAACCTATTTGTTGATAGAAACAGTCAAAAACGTTTTTAGAAATATTTCTTGATAAAAATGCTAAATAACTTTAGTGCTAAAATACATGGAAATTCATGTATTTTAGCACTAAAGTTATTAAAAGTTTTAGCACTAAAGTTATTAAAAGTATTGGCAACCTAATTAAATTCAGAACTTACTTAAACAAATATAATTTAAAGAAACAATAATGCTTCTTTATAAATAGTTAAATAAACTACGTAAATATTTGTTAAGAAGTATATAAAAAAGCAATTTGCAACTTTTTTATCGTCGTCAGAAACTTAATGGGTGTTAAGCAAATTTTAAAAATCGTTTTCTACATTCAAATTTGTTAAATGAAGGCATGAATTTCCTTAATGTAAATTAACTTTAAAAAACTTTATGTACTTGTTTTAATGTAAAATTGACTCAACCCTATAATTTTTTATATATTTATAATTATATGTCTTTAATATAATATAAAATAGTTCCATGATGTATTTGTTTGAGAAAATAGTTATAATTCCAGCATTTGCGTGTAGAATCAATAAAAATTTATATTTCGGTATAATCTTTTAAAAGATATTTTTAATAAATTAGAAAGTTTGAATACAGAGAAGTTGTTTTAAACTTGAATTTTTAATCGTAAAAAATTGCGCACTTGGAATAGCCGCTTGCAAATATAACTACAGCTTCCATTGAGAGCTACCTCTTTAGTGAAAATTACCCAAAATAAGTCCTCAATTTAAAAAGAAAGTAAACTGTCGCCGTTAAATTATTGTCAGATTTTTCTCACTTCTGTACCTTGTAAAATCCTAGAAGGGGTTGTGCGAGGTTAAATTATGAACTTCCTAAATGCAAATAATCTTCTTTTGAAAAATCAACGCGGCTTTGTTAAAAAAAGATTTTGTTCAACCAACCTTATTAAGACATTAGACTCAATCTCGCAGTACTTGTCTCAGAATATACCTGTAGATGTAACTTACTTAGATTTAGCGAAGATATTTGATTCAGCGCCCCATAAAAGACTACTAATAAAACCTTAATGTTAGGGGTCTTCTTGTACATAGTTAAAATTAATTGACGCATTTTTAAAACTTTGAAAATATTTCAAATATATATGCCGATGATGCAAAAGTATAATCAAGGGTTGATTGTGAAGTAGGGTAAAGGAAGGTATGTTCGTGATATATGTAATTTCGTGATATTTCGCTCGCCATTTGTAGCGAACATACCTATTAGTCAAAAACATCGAAATTGCGTCAAATGGTACCCCGGGGTACTACTGTCGATTCACAAATAGTAGTTGGGTGCGTGTGATACGTCAATTGTTTACTATCAGTTTGTACATTCTTTAGCATTATTTAACGTGCGTTCAGCACATTTGTTTGGAGTACTTGTCCAACATTTTTATTTCCAGACTTGTGTTTTAAGGTAAGTAAATTATTTTTATTAAATATTAAACTAGAAAAGATGCTTGATTTAATGGTAAAACTTTTGTTTTTTTATTAACTTCCTATAACTTATGATTCCTTATCGCAGTTACACATTTTCTTAACGTTTTCACCTCAAATGAATTTACATTTTTAATCATGTTTCTTTTATTAAATATAATGACATTAAAAATTGTTTTAAGCACGATATAACTATATAGTTAAATGATAATAATATCTTTCTCTATACGAATCTGCAAATATTTTTGCAGTAAAGCCTATCACGAAATTACCTACTATCACGAAATTACTTACTATCACAAAATTACATTACTGCAGAAACTAGTTAAATAGGACTGGGTCCTAGTCAATAATGCCTAAAATCTTGCTGCTTATAGGGCATCGATGGCTAACAGTCATATGATCAGTGATTTTTATTCAAAACTTGATTCATTAATGATCCAATTAGGTATTAAAGATATGCCTGGCCGCCTTTGGAATTGTGATGAAACTGGACTATCTTATGTAGTAAAGCCTAATAAAGTAGTCACTGCTATTGGTAAACGTTATGTTTATAAAAGAACTTATGCTGATCGTGAAGAAACGCATACACTTTTAGGATGTGTATGTGCCAATGGATCATGGATTCCACCTTTAATTATATTCAAAGGCGTTAGATGGAACGATAATCTTAAAGCTGATTGTTTACCAAACTGTATGGTAAAATTATCTCCAAAAGGATGGAATAATAGTGACTTATTTTTGGAATGGTTTAAATTTTTTATTGATTCTATTCCAAGTGAACGACCTGTGATATTATTCATGGATTCACATGCATCACACATTAACATGGATGTTATATTACTTGCAAAAGAAAATGAAATATATTTATTTACATTTCCAGCTCATACTAGTCATTTATTACAACCACTAGATGTAGGAATATACAAGCCACTTAAGTCAAACTGGGCCACTAGCTTAAATGACTTTATGAGGGAAATTCCTGGAGAAAAACCAAATCGGACAACTTTTCATACAATATTGAATCCAGCATTTATCAACAGCTTTTCTAAAAAAAATATAGAAAATGCATTTATAAAAAGTGGCATTTGCCCTTTAAATAAAAATGCCATTCATCCAGAAGCAATAGCTCCATCTCAATTGACAAACAGAGAGATTCAAAGTACAGAAATTCAACCACACGGTAATACTGCTATACAAACATTGTTAACTATTCCATCTGTAGAGCCAACCACACCTAACCCTAATAGGCCAAAAAGGGATTCAAGTGCAAAGTGTCTGACTCCTCCTGATCAACCTATTCCATTAACTTCAAAGGATTCTATTCCTGTATGTTCTAAAAAAAGTAAAAAAATAAAAATGCTTCAAAAGATGATGATTGGGAGTGCGGTGTTTGTAAAAAAAGTTACAACAGTGATGTAAAAAAAAAATGGAAAAAAATGGGTGCAGTGTTCCTATTGTTTAGTACCTTATCATGAGAGTTGTCAAACATATGAGGACATTGGTGAAGTATTTATGTGTGATACATGTTGTCAACAAGAATGTGATTTAGAAAAATAAGTTAATCAGATATAAGTATGGTTAATATTATAGTTATTATATTAAGAGTTTTTTGTAGGTCTGTTATTTTATTTTCTAAGCTACCTATGTTAAAAGTATATTTTTTTATATATATAAATATAAAGTAATGAAAGTATTATTATAATTTTGTTAACTTATAAGCCTGACTATATTTATATTTTATGAACTTAAAGTCTGATTGAATAGTTATGAATTCAAAACAAGTGTTGATATTTTTTGTTATATTATACCAGATGTTATACTTAATTAGTAAAGAAAAATTTAAATATTATTGTGTATTCACGAAATTACCTAACCACTATCACGAAATTAAATATCATATCACAAAATTACCTAACTTTTCTCAATGACTTTTGAGCTTTTATAAAAACTTATCAAAGGACTTAAAATCCCAAAACTGCATAGATTCTAGTAACTTTACTCTATGTACATCAAACAATTAAAGTAATTAAGTAAAATTACTGAAATTGACTTTGTAATTACACATCTAGTTAATTTATCACGAACATACCTTCCTTTACCCTAAGTGTTAATCTTTAACAAAATAACTTAGATAAAGCTGTCAACTGGTCCAACAAATTGCTACTAAAGTTTAATTTTCAGACTTTAATTATGCACTTTGGTAAAAAGAATCTAATTCATTTTATTCAAAATATACCTTTAAGTACCGGTGTCGCTGAAAAAGATCTTGGTGTAGTATTTACCTCTGACTTAAAATAAAAAAAATAAACAACTCTATGTGCAAGTAAAATAAAGTTTTGGGTATGTTGAGGAATACATTTTAAGGTTTATAAAAGATTATATGCACAAATTTTGTAAAACCGTTAATTGAATTGCTATATCCGTGTGGTCTACATGTCTTAAAAATGAAATTAATCTTTTAGAAAAGGTATAGTATTGTGCTACAAGAATGATGCTGCCACTAAAAAACTATGTTATGAGAAGAGATTAGATAAAATGGGTCTCACTATTTTAGTTGTAAGACAGATTCAGGGTGACTTGATTTCATGTACAAGTTATTCAATGGATTTGAAAAAGAAGGTAATTCAATTAAAGTAATTTAACTAAGAAGCAAGTAGTCACAAAATGAAATTTAATCGCGAAATAACTTGTTATTTTCTGCGGCATTTTTTTTTAACAAATATCTTTTAACAAACAGAACATCTTTTTAATGGAGTTGACTACCTACTGGTATCGTTAATTCTCTAACTCTGTTAAAGCTAAACTTGACATATGGGTTTTAATTAATGAACGATGCTGAATAATGATATAGCTGTCTAAGAATACTCGGTGCACTCACCGAAATGTCGGTCGCTTCTCAAAGATATTACTATTACTTTTACTAATTTTATTTTACAAATATTAGAATTTTAAATGAGGTAAGACGATTTTACACGTCAAAGCCTAATCACTTTATTACTGGATTAAATTTTTTTTTTTAATAATTTTAATATGTCAATTACTTTCGACTTATCTGTTGCATATACAGTATAATATGTTATATATACCGTGTAATATGTTATATATGGTAGTTTATTTTAGCTTAAGCTTTTTTTATTTAAATTTTTTTAAATAAGTATAAGTATGTACAGTTAAATAAATATAAATAGGTATAATTAAATAAAGTTACCTTTTGAAAATGAAAGCAAGCACACAAGCACGAAACCAAATAAATACTTCATTCTAAATATTTTATAAAATATTGTTATTAGTTGAACTTGAAAATATTCTTACATAAGATATACCTAAAATAAAAGAAGTTTAAGGGCGCCAAACCGAAAAAAACATATATATATATATATATATATATATATATATATATATATATATACTTTTTTTTTCTCCTTATTTTATACAAATACTATTTTTACTAAATTACTACTTTTTTTTTATTCGTCTTAAACGCGTCTTTTACCAATAGGTAGCGACTAGCTAGTTGTTCGCTGGCTAGTCGCTAGCTCATTTCCTACGGGGCAGTTGACGTTGACGTCACATCAAATATTATGCAAATGAAATTTGATGCAAGTGGTATATAATGTTAGTTCACAACCAATGATGCAACTTGATAGATGTAGAAAATTTAAAAAATCAAGATCATGTTGTTAGGGGAAGATTAATCAAGAAGGGAGCCTTTTGAAAATCCTTGATTTTTTTTGTAAAAACTATTAATCATGGAGCAATGATATTTTATCAGAGTGTTTATTTTGTCATACTAATGCATAGCCTGCATGAGTTTTCATTTTGCAAGAAGAAAAGTTGTGATAAAACTTAAAATGAATCATTCATTGCAAAAAGTATCCCTTAATAAATTACTCCTTGTGAACACCATTACTAGCAGCCGTAGCTCAGTGGCTAACGCGCTTGTCTCAGATCCATGGTTCAACGCCACCTCTCGGTAAGTTTTACATCGGTAAGGTAGGAGACGTGAACTTTCTCTCAATTGCTCTTGCGCGGGGGTCTGTAATAAAACCAAGAATTTTAAGCTTAAATAAAAACTTATGCAAATATAATCACAATTGTTATATTGAAAATAAACTAATATTGATACTTTAAAATACAAGCTTTATACATAGTTTTTTTTCAACTCAGTTTTTAATGTTATTGTTGAGTTGTTATATGAAATATAACAAATCAATAACAAGGCGCGAACGGACTATCCTGCCCATCGCCATCTTGCCCCGTTTTCTCTCAATTCCTTTAAACATGTTGTAACAAGAATGTTATAAACTTTATAATTGTTACAATCCCTAGAAGGCATTTGCTACAGTTTTTCGATACTTATTTCTCAGCTAACTTATTACTCATTTACACCCAGCGGGCACAGAACGTCTGCTAGACGTCTTAAGGACGTTCTACAGACTTGTGACGTCCATAGAACGTCATAGAAACGTCCCGCGGACGTCTGTGCCCACTGGGCACTTTATGTGATTTTTAATACTTGCTCAAAATACAAAAAAAAAAAAAAAATTAACTCCATTAAAATTTAATATAGTAAATAAAAAGGTAAAGTTATAAGTAATACCATAGTAGTAATATTTAAAAGTAATACTTCTAATCTTTGTTTAAAAGTAATACTTCTAATCTTTGTTTAAAAGTAATACTTCTAATCTTTGTTTCTGCTTTCCAAGTGTCTTTTTTAATACTGTTTTTCTTAAAACACAGTTGCCTAATAACTTTTAAGCGTGAAAATTTGATTTTTTTTTATAATACAACCTACAGTTTAAAATATGTGCATTTGACATGTGTTTCAAATCAATAAATACCTTACTACTTTACCGCTAATGATTGTTTATCTGCAAAACTTTCTGCTACTTCAACGTGCCCTTTACTCACAGATTCAAAAACAACCTTCTTCATCAGTCTTTAGCAGCCAAATGGTTTTTATAGAGGTGTGCCCTAATAAATGCGTGAGTTCAATGTGATTAAGTCGATGACGTCTTTTGATGCTAGTTGTCAAATGGCACTCAGGTTAAGTACTAACTAGCATCAATGACACTTTAAAAGTTTAAAAAAATTGCAACTTTTAGTTTGAATGAACGATTCAAAGATGACAAAATGAGAGAACAAGTCATGAAAGGTGAAATTTATTTCAAAAGAATCTTTATCTTCAGCATAACAATAATAATAATTTTTATATTAATGGTTATCAGTTAAACGGAATGAATGAGCAGAGGTTCAGCCAATACCATCACAAATTGTTTTTAATAAAGCTAAGAAAAGCGTTTTCAAATATTTATAAATCCGTTCTGCTTTTGTAATTAAATTTTTAATTTTTAATTAAATGACTTCTCGCATTATTCAAATTTAAAACGCTAGATGCATTCACAGTCATGAAATAATAATTTTCTTTGGAAATGAATTTTCTTTCGAAAAAGAAAAAAGAGACGTGCTTCATTATAAGGAAAACACTCAAGTCCTGAATCTTCTATACAAAATAAAAAACTGGGATTTAAGGAACCATTACTGTAGCTTGGAGATTCTAACAATCACACACTTTATGATTTATTTAGTTACTTAATTTTATATAAGAACAATCTAATAAATACAATAGAATGAGAAAAACGTTTAGTTTAAAGCTTATATATTTCGTAACCTTTTTTAAAGTTTTTTAAAATCAAACATTGAAAAACTTATTAAAAAAAGATAACCAATTAAACAAACTGAAATAACAGCCAGACACAAATCTAATCAGCTCAACCGTTTAAACAAATAGGTTTAGTATATGAAATCGAGGCTCAACTTAACACTTAAACTTATAGTATTTGATTCAGAAGAAAGGAGTTTAAAAACTTAAACATATAAAGTTTACATACATGCACATACATGCATTAAAAATTTGTACATACATATTTGTTTTTTAGTTAATTAGTGGTAAGAAACAAGAAAGTTTTATACAACTGAAAACAAATATTTTAAATACTTAAGAATTTAGAGATAAAATTTATTTTGTCTTTTGAGATGAGGTAATTTTTAATATACTTAGTTATTTAAAATACTTGGTTAACTGCCAAGTCCTTGGTCCAAATGTTTCAAAGAATGTTTCGTTTTACTATTATCTTTTAGGAACAAGAAAAAAAGGCGCTGAGCATTTCATTTAAATAAAAAATTATAATTTTTATTCGTTGGTCGTTGATAATTATAGTTCTGAGTCGAAGGTCATTCATAAAACTTTTGATCTCAAATTGTTTCAATTAAGTTTATTCAAACGAGTATTTGCTATTATATGTTATACAACAACAGGTTAAGAACATTATTATTTTAAATAATTGAGCTATATTCTATATAAAATTAACATTAAATCAAAGTAAACTTTAATCTATGTTCCATATACTAGTCAAAAAACAAAAAAAAAAGATATACTTGTTTACGCTGCTACAATTAAAGTTATAAAAAATTATCAAAATCGGTAAGTTTTTAAAAAAGAAAATATACTTTATTTAAAATGAACCAAATGTCACAGGCACTTGTTCTATCACATAAATGAAAAGCGTAATAATTTCAGAAAAGATTGGATTGAATAAATTTAGTAACTTTATAAATTTATTTATGTCGTTGTATGATATGTGCTGTTCTTCTTTTTAATTTTGATCCTACGAGTTTTGCATTTTGTTGTGAGGTTTGATATTAAAAAAAAAAAATTAAATTCATAATTTTTCGATAAATAAAAAATAAATAATGAAGGTTATCAAGATCGTTTAGTTTTTTTAAAAAGCAAATATATTTCATTTAAAATCAACCAAATGTCACCGCAACTAATATACAGAGATTCGATACCAAAGTCTTGGGCTCGAGACACCTCGAAACTCATATTAAACTGTCTTGGTCTTAGTCTTAGTCTTGAAAGCCTAGAGTCCTAGTCTTGGTCTTGGTCTCGGACCTCTAATGAATTTTACTTTTTTAATTCTTACGAAATATATCAACTCAATGAATGGAGTAGTTATAAATAACAATTTGCAGATCGCCGCAACTTCAGGCTCTCAATGAGGGTTCGTCGCGTTGGTTTAACGAGGTTCTAACTGAAATTTTTTTATGTTAGGAGAATTTAAAAAGATATCTTTTAATTTTTTTTTATATTTAATTAAAATTTTTTATATTATTGTTTTTGTTGAAGAGGCTCAGCATGAAATTAATTTATATACAGCAGCTGGAATAACACAAATGTCAACCAATGGATGTGATTAGTAGAATCAAAAGATAAGATTAATAAAAAGTGTTTAGCAAACAGCTCAGTTTTGTCTTTAAGGTGAAGTAACAAAATAAACCATGTAAGAGAGGCTGAATGACAGATTTGCTTTATTATTGATAATGGTAAAGATTCTCTGGAAGTCTTCGGAGCCTAGTTTTTAAGATGAAAAACAAGGTTTCGTGAAATGCGGGGTTTGGAATCAGACAAAACTTTTTTACAGTGGTTTCTGGCAATATTAAACAGTTGCCTGTTTTCTGGAGAATTGTTTTGCAATAGATATGGAAGTAATGATTACAATTGGAAATTGAAGCAACATAATGAGAGAAAAACCTATAGCAGAGTGAGGCTTGACTTGGAATGAGAGAATAAAAGATTCCATGCCAGTCTAAATCCAAGAAGTTACATAAGTAGCACATTTGTCAATCGGAGACGAAAGATTTCTACCCAAAGGCCATTACAAAGGAAATTACGGAAAGTGCTTCAGTCAGCTTTAAAATAGTTGTAAGAGGTATGATAATAGGGGGTTCTGATGATAAAGAAAAACAAGATACAGTTTTAGAGAGACCAAACCGTGATCAGAAGGCTGAATGTGAAGAAACTGAGCACTGACTAGAACCAGAAACAAGACATAAACCGAGAGAAGATAAACGATTCACACTGTTTGGAAAGCTAATTGGAACGTTGACTATTTCTGTCAGTAAATGAAAAAGGCAAAAGTTGTGGGCCTTAACATCTGCGGAGTCACTGATCCTAGAACCAAGCCATTCAGTGTGATGATCAATAAACTCACCAACAACAACGATATTGCCTGAAGGATAAAGAGAGAGCTTGGTTAATTTAATCAGAAATAACATCAAAAAGAGTGCAGTTATGAGATGAAGGAGGGGTATATAGAACATAGTGAAAGGGGATAGAGTAAAGTGGAGCTAAACAAAAGTGCATAAAAGAATATCTGTGGATTCAAACCTAGTTCCCAAAAAATTGGTCAATTCTTACGAATAACAATGCCTAGGCCAAGCACGTGATTATTGGAGTATTTACGAATTAAAGAAAGATTACCATCAACACTATCTAATTTGTTATCAGCTGTCTCATCAAAAAATGAAACAGCTGAACTAAAATTTGTCTCAAAAAGAGCATGTAGTTCTGGTGAACTTTGCAAGAAATAAGACTTAACAGAAGAAAATTTCCTTCAAAGACCACGAATATTAGTGATTGATAAATTTAGAGAACTTGGTTATGACAATGGTTTTTTGTTTTATAGTTTTTGATACTTTAGTCATTTTTTAAATTGACTAAAGGACTTGACTCAAAGCACAGATAGTGCTCAGTACATTATTTAACAGTCCAAGCATTGCCTCTTTTCTATTAATAAACCTTAAGTCGTAACAAAGGCTCCAAATGTAGCCTCAACAGTACACAACAAAAGAAAGAACCGGGACACCATCCATGCGCAATATGGCACTGATAGTACTCTATCATTTTACAGCTGTTGATAGAATTGGTCTCCCTGAGAGCTACAACAGAGTTAGGGAGACCTGACTAACAGTCAGAGATAATAGGATGAGTTGTTTAGTCATAAAAAAAGAGACACAAGCAAAAACCAATGCAATGAGGTTAGAAGATCTAGCATTCAACATTCTAAACTGGAAACAGTGTATTATAAATACATCTACGCCAGCCTAATAAATAAAGAAGGAGTGCGAAGCTGGTCAACAGAGAGAACCTGTTTACCTCTTACATGTGTGAGCATGAGTTTTATTGTATTGGTATTCTTAGAACCAAAGTCTTGTTATCGATTTTGTAAAAACTTTCAAAATCTTGGTCTTGGGTTGATTTTTGATTCTTGGTCTCAGTTTTTATGAATTTTTAATTCTTATGAATTAAAAATTCATAAGAATTAAAAATCAAAAACATGTTTTATGAATGATAAAAATCAAAATCAAAATTTTTAATTCATAAAACATGTTTTTGATTTTTTTTGTTTATTAATTAAATGAATAATAAAGTATATAAAACTGTGTGCTTTATTGGCGAACTAGCTTTTAAAGTCCTTAGCAGCAAAAAAATAAATTTTATCTCGTTTGAGTCTCTAAATAACAATATCTGAATTATACTTGTTCATGATATTCCTAAATCTTTTGATAAAAATAAATATTCTTTACGCGTTTTTATTGATCTCAGCAGGGCTTCTGACTTTGTTAATCATTACATTTTATTAACCAAATTAAAAAACTACGATATTAAAAATTCAAACCCAAAATATTTATTTTGTTTTTTTAAATTTATAATAGATCGAAGATTTGGCATGCAGCTGTAACTAACTTTTATTGTGTTTCTGTTGAAAATTTTGTGGAGCTTATGATGTAATGGAAAATGTAAGTCAATTAAGTTTAAGAAAAGGTGTCCAATTTTTGTTACCACATTTTTACTGAAAGGGGGATTAAACCATATTATATATTTTTTTCGTTTATTAGTATTAGAAGGATTTAGATTTAAATGATATTGGAGATTGGTGGGAAATCCAGACTTTTCTAATGCGTCTTTATAAATAGGAGCTGACTTTTGGAAAATAATTTCGTTTGAAGAATTGGAAGATAATCAATTGAGGTTGGTAATTGTTTTAAAATGCTTGGTGGATGGTTGGAACTAGCATGGATATAATTTAGCGTACTATCAGGTTTATGGTAAGGTTGAAAAGTGCAGTTATTAAGATCAAATGTAACATCAAGGTAGTTAACAACTTTCATATTAGATTGAATGGAAATACAGAGGTTGTATTGTTTAAATATTTGAGTAAAATGCTTCCTAATTTTTTCCATTTTTGGACCGCTTGCGTTTTTAAACACCGCTAAGCCATCGTCTCTATATAATCCAAAATCAGATTTTTTATAAAATTGCGAAATCCGGAAAAGAAGAAAAATACCAACTAACTCACACACTTCCGCTCCATCAAATGCACCCATGGTAACATCAAACAAACCACTTGATTTCTTAATCCAAACTTGATCATTGGTAAATAATAAAGACTTACGCGCGTGGAGAATTAAAGATTTATGATCAGCATCAATGGAAACGTATTGTTCTGCAAAGTTTATGGAGTCGATAAGTAGCTTTTCATTTATAGAAGGGTAAAAGTCAACGATATCGAAAATAATGAATTTATAAAAATGTTTGTCATTGATGTTTGTAGACATTGGAAAAAATTTTTTCTGCTTGTAGACATAGGAAATTCTGCTTGTAGACATAGGAAAAAATTTTTACTTTCTAACTTTGATACCGGCGATTAGCAAATATCGGATCACATACACTTGACGTCAGATGCCGTTGCAACGCTAAATTTGTATTTTTTATTACGAATTTTATTTTATATTTGAATAATATATGGCTGATGATTGCCGAATGGCATGAAACTTCAAGTTCCATTATAAAGTTGTATTTTCTCATTTAAAATATTTTAATATTATTATTTGATCTATTTTTTTTCAAAAAGATATTGATCACTCTTAAACAGACAAGAGTTGTATTTCCAGCAATATACAACATTTATCAATAAATATATATATATATATATATATATATATATATATATATATATATATATATATATATATATATATATATATATATATATATATTAGTTTACATTATTTACATGTCGTGATTTACATGTAATATAAATATATATACTTGCAATCTGGAAGAAGATCATAACGATCTTGTCGCCAAAACCATATAAAAATTACAATATAAATATAATATAAAATAATACAAGTAGTTTAAAACACAAAAACAATCCAAAACATTTAAAATGATAAATGGTTAAAATAATATCTCAAAAACATTTCAATATATTATCCGTTGAAAAATAATATTCTTAACCTGTTTTTAAAAACAGAAAAAGAGATAGATGAATCTAAATTAGATTAGACAATTTTATTACAGAGATAAGGTGCTCGATAATCTATACAAAATTGATTAAACTTGGTTTGACAAAAGGGTTCTTTTAAATAGTTATTACTTCGCAAACTATATTTATTCTTTACTTTACAGGTAAATAGATCTTTAAAAACATGTAATAAAGGGTTGTTCATACAAAAAAACGTAAAGCATAAAGTATTATACAAGTTAAGTTCATAAACGTTTGATACATTCATATCTTTGAGTGAAGGTTTTGTATTTGAAAAACGATTTAAAAAATATAATATTCGCATTGCATGTTTCTGATGGCGGTAAAGACATTGCAATTTACTTTTACCTGTACTTCCCCAGACAATATTTGCATAGTTTATATAGCTATTAATAAATGAGTAGTATAGTTGTTTTAAATTATTTTTATTTAAATAATTTCTGGCTTTGTAGAGGATTCCAATACTTTTTGCAACTTTTGTTGATATATAATCAATATGAGTTTTCAATGTCATATTTTCGTCAAGGTAAATACCTAGGAATTTCATAACGAAATCTTTTTTATTTCTACTTCATCAATATAAAGTTTAGGTGAATCGTTTGGCAAAAAACGTTTATTTATTGAGGAGTGGATAAGAATTCACTTTGTTTTGTCAATATTTAATTAGTTTGTTGCATTAAAACAAAGTAGAAATTTTTATAAGTTCTTTATTCATATTTAAAAAAAGTTTGTTAACGTCTTTGTTTGATAAAAATAAATTGGTATCGTCTGCAAACACGATGCTCATAAGGTTTGAGGCTTCATTTAGATCGTTGATGTATACTAAAAAAAGAAGTAGACCAAGGATAGAACCCTGTTTTAAACCACATTTTATTTCAATTAATGTTTTGTTTTGAAAAATTAATAGGAAGCAATTCTTCTCCGTGGTAGACGAATTGCTTTCAATTTGACAAGTAGCTTTTATAACTTTTGATCAATTTACCAGTTATTCAGTTATTAGAACTCGTAGTTTTTTAAATAAGATATCATGATTGACTGTATCAAAAGCCTATGATAAATCGATAAAAACACCAAGTGTATATTGTGATTTAGCAAAAGAATTTGAGACTTTGCGTGTAAACTGAATAATGGCTTGTTCAGTTGAACTATTTTTTTTAAAACCGAACTGATTTTTATATTGTAAATTGTTTGAAATCAGGTAATTGTATGTCTTTTCAAAGATGATTTTTTCTAATATTTTTGAAGACGTAGGAAGGATAGAAATAGGGCGATAATTATTGACTTTTGATTTTTCTCCGTCTTTATAAATCGGGATAACTTTGCCAATTTTTAATAGGTTAGGGAAAACCCCTTGTTGTAATGGTGTTTCAATATTTGTTTGGAGTCATTTTTATATTTAGTAATAAGATTAGAGTAACAATTTTTTTTCAGGTTTTTACGAATTTTTTCAAATAGAGTTTTGTAGTTTTTATATATGCGTAAATTAGCATGAGATTTTGTTTTTAAATATTTCATACAATTTTTGTTTAATTTTTGAAGATTTTTTAAGACCCTTGGTAATCCAAGGACTTTTTAAGGTTTTTGGTTTTAAGGTTATTTCGGAAACGGGAAAATTTGCATCGTACACCGAGAAGAATATATTAAAGAACTTATTATAGATCACAATAATGTCTTCATTAAAATTTATATGTATCCAGTTTAACAATGATAATTGATATTTAAACGTTTCTAAATTTTTTTTGTTGAAAATACGTTTTTTTATAGTTTAACTTTTATTAGTGTTAGGAGTTAAAATTGTGTTGATTGTTAGAAAAATGGGAAAGTGGTCTGATATATCTGATTTATAATGCCTTTTCGCATGTCGTTGTTATATACATCTGTTATTAAAATATTGTCTATAAGGGTGGTTGAGTTTTCTGTTATTCGAGTAGGCCGGTTGATAAGCGGTATTGCTCCTGATACAAATATTTCATCATAAAATTTTTTTATTTTTTTTGTTTTTCCTATATCGTAAGGAATCCTTATTTAAATCGCCAATTACAACGTTTTTTTTCTTTTCCTTGTTACCTCAATTTTCTGAGGCACCACCAGGTGGTCTATAACAACAACTTAGTAGAATGCTTTTGCATTTTAACTTTTCGCTTTTATTGTTTAGAATTTCAATTGTAAAGATTTCTTTATCGCTGTAAGGAACGCACAGATCATTCCCAACGTTATGCGCAATGTTTTGTTTTACATAAATTAGAATTCCTCCGCCGCATTTATTCAATTGTCTTTCTAATAAAATTGTTTCAAAACTAGGAAGATAGAAGTTAGAGTTATTATTAAGCTCATTTTGTGAACACCAAGTTTCCGTAAAACAAATACTGTCATATTAGTTTTTAGTTTCTTCTATAAAATGTCGAAGATATTCAAAATTTTTGTTTATACTTTTTATATTTATGTGGAAAATTCTGATTTTTTTGTTTTCATTGCCATTTATAGAAAGAAATTCTTTTAAGTCACTAGCAGAATGATAAAAACAATCTATTTTCAATTCATTAAAATGATTAATATCTGGATTTGTGTTTTCATCAGATCCAATGTATTTGTTTCAAAAGTTGAAAATAAGTGATTCATAGTCCTCCATTTTAAATTTTTTGTTGTTATCATTTTTTGTGTACTAAATAAGATTTAAAAGAATTTCTTATACCTCTGAGGCGCGCGTTACAAGGTTGGTATATATAACTTTAGCAAACTTACCCTCAGCTCGATGTTCTTTTGCTTTTGTAATTAGGAGTCGTCTTTTTTCGATTGTGTAATTGCTATAGTCTTCGTTTAGATATATTTTTCCATTCCATAGTTTTCTTTCTTTATATTCATTTAATACGATTTCTCTATCTTTAGAGTTAAGAAACTTTACCACGATAGCTCTTCTTCTTTTTCCAGATTCGTGCTTCTTCCCAGTCCTGTGTGCTCTTTCAATTGCAATGTTGTTTTTATTTTCGAGTTTCTCCTTTAAGAACTCTTTGACCTTTGATTCGCTATCTTTCCAAGTTTCTTCTTCTCTTTCGTCAAAGCCATCAAAACGAAGATTGTTCCGCGTACTCCTATTTTCTAATTCTGCTAATTTATCTTGAATAATTTCGATGCATTTTAGATTCACATTGTCTTTGTTATAATTGAATCAGTGTTTTTTAAAAGGGCTGATTTGCTCAAAACCCGTTTTTGAGAAAACTAAAAAAAACTCTTTATATTTTTTAATATTAAATATATAAAACTTGAGTAATATATTTTTAAAAAATATATGCAAGAGTAACATTTTTGTACACTTTGATAATTGTTATAAAATTTCGTTTGTTAATAACTAATGTATGAAATTTTGGAAAAATTGGCTCTTTTTAAAAAAAATTCAATTTTCAAAAAAAATTGAGTATTTCAGGAAGGAAAACAAATTAAAACTCCGTATGAACTACAACTATGTACTTTAAAACGATGTTTTAACGTCCCAGTAATAAATATAATACATATATTTAACTTAATTAGCTATCAGTAAGAATTAATCTAGTTCCCCCTCAAAGTCACTATCAGCAAGATTCTCACATTCATTAGTTGGCCTGGAGTACAGCTCGTGATAAAACTCGTTGAATTCTTCAGGAATGAGTTGTTTTAATTTTTTAAGGTCTTCCACCTTCACTTTTTTCATTGTAATTTTGCCACTTGGATAAGCCAAACAATCCACCTGTAGTACAGTACCCGTATGTTTGGACATAAAAAAAGTATGACAGACCAAACCATTAACATTGGTGAATGCCTTAATTTAGCCTTTTATATCATGCTCATATACAAAATGAAACAAGTTACTAATTGAAAAGTGAATCTTCTTTTCTTTTGGGGTATTTTTACCCTTAGTTTCTGAAGAAATTATTTTTTGTAATGTTTTCGGCTCCAAGCTTTAAAATCAAAAAATTCAGTTGCATCTACAATTTCTTTCACCTTAAACTTTTGTGATCTGGAGCTGCTAATAATAAGCTAGGTGATTTGACGCATGTGATAAAAACGGTCATGTGTTTTTCACAAGGGAGGAAACTATGCCCTCTCATAGGAAAGAACTGTTCAACTTTATCAAACCTCCTACTGTCAGTTAAGTATAAACAAAAATGTGATAAGGTTTGATTTTTATTTTGTCCACCACAGTTGGCACAAAACAAACGTGATGTATTATACTTTGGTGGAACTGAGATAAAATAATCATTCAAAAAAGTCGCAATTTCATCAGGCCCTTTTCTTCCTTGACCTTCATGGTATATTATATATATATATATATATATATATATATATATATATATATATATATATATATATATATATATATATATATATATATATATGACTTTTTTCTTCTTTAATGTTATATATAGAAAAACATTGACTGAGAGCTGTCTCATGTAATAAAGTTGTTGGACAGGTATTTTTGGCAAGCATATCGTCTTCATATAGTCAAATGTCAATGATTGAATCTGCTCCTCCTTTGAGCTATCTTCTGATGTTTCATGTTTTAAAGCATTGTTAAACTTTTTACTCCTGAGCTTATGAGCATCTAAATCAGTCTGCGCTGCTCTTTTAGCTACATCATTGAGATGTGGTGATTTCAATCTAAGTTTTAATGCTTCGCACGTGCAACAAGTGTCCACTTGTGGGCGCCCAAACCAAAAGTTAAAATTTGTTTTAAAATGGTTCCAGTAAAAAGACTTGCTCACTTTTAAATCTGGATTTTTATTACAAAAACGTTGCCACATTAATTTTACATTTAAACTTGCATTAAGGTAATATACTTTTTTGCCTGAGTAATGTGATTCCTTGAGTGGAAATGATCTTATGTAATAACTGAAAATGTCATGAACATTCTGAGAAAGACAATTAGTAATACCCTTTTCTCTTTTATCTTCAGGGGTTATTCCAATTACCTTAAGGTTCCTTATTCTCCTTAATCGTTTTTCACTAATACTTAAGACAGATAAAAATGCCCTACAGCATATTTCTAGGCGTATATTGCTTACAATCACATGATAGGAGAAGCTATTTGGCTGCTTTGGTTTTTCAAGCTTCTTTTTATGTGCTACTCTTCTTTTAACTTTAGTGACATCTATCAATCCTTGAATATAAAAATCTTGTTTGTCTTTGTTTTTTTATATTATAAAATTTGGAAAAGATATTCACACAGTTCGCCTCTCCAAAGTTTTGCAAACACTTTTTTCGTATCTTAAAAAAGAAATCAGAAAAATTAAAATACAATTAATACAAGCTAGAAAACATTTTTATTAAAATACCCAGCATTCTTTATAATCTTAAACAGGAAATAACATTGCCACCAAAGTTGTAGGGAAATAGACCAAATCATATTAAGAGTATTTGACTTTTTAGTGCTTCCACCAATGTTATACTCTCAAGAACTATATAGGCTTATCATAACAAGATAACTATTCAGTGTGTGATAACTATCTGAAAAAACAATCATAACAAAACCTAGGCATATCAAACAACTATTCAAGAAAAGTTTAACATGTAAAACCTGTAAATTATTTACTTTAAAGTCATTTTACTCATCATACCTGTATAAAACAGGTATACCCATATCTAAGTACTATAGCTGGTTTGAACTTTGGGTTAGGTTTTTAGGGTTAAAATATTTTGAAGATGCTATTCTATAAACTTTAGACATATAAACATATAATATATTTAAATTATATTAAACTTATGATTTCATGAAATTTGATTAATGTTTCAAAATCTTATAGGATTGTATTTTTTATAATTTTAGTATAGTTTCATATAAACATTAAAGTTATGATAAATTTAAAATGATTTAAATATACTATATGTAAATGTATATATATATATATATATATATATATATATATATATATATATATATATATATATATATATATATATATATATATATATATATATATATATATATATATTACATTGGATGTTTGAAACTTACCTGCAAGTAAACTTAGGGTACTTTGGTGGGACTTCATTTCCCTTATGATTTATGTATGACTGTCCCATTAAACGTGCTTGTTTTATTTTATTATGTTTGTAATCACAAGGATATCTTTCTTTCCTCTTTCTAGAACTTGGAATTACGAAATCCATTAAAATTTTTATAATAACAACAACATACATGAAACTGTTTACATTTTCCGCGTATTGCGCCTAAAAATACGAATCAGCTGGAGAGTGAATTTTTTAAAAAGGGGGTATTTGAAGCAAATTTGTGTTTAAAAAAAAAATCAAAAACTTTCAAGTGGCTTTATTTGTGTAAGAAGATAAAATTTAAACACATTTTTGACATAATCTGATGAAGCTATCATAAAAGAACACAAAACACACAAAAAGTGAATTTCAAAAAAAATGTCAAATCAGCCCTCTTAAAAAACACTGATTCAATTATTGATTTTTACTTTTAAGTCATTTCATTCCTTAACAACTTGTTCATAATATTCATTCTGGAATTTCATTGCTTTAGTAATTTCAGCGATTTCTCTCTTCAGTAAAGCATTTTCGTTTTTTAACAAGTAAAATTTTTCTTCTATTTTATCAAATCTATCTCCGAAGGTTTTTAATAGAATGCTTTCATGACATTCCTAAAATTCTTTTACTATTGTTAAAGATTTTGCCATTTTCGAATTTTTTCAAAATATAAAAAATTATTTTAGCAGCCATAAAAACGCGTCTTATCTCGTTGAAGTGTGCGCAAATATATATCTTTCCTTAATTGTTTAAAAATCTAATAATTTTATTGAAAACTACTTTTAAAATGTTCCACGCAACCTTGGCATAGCTAAATAGATATTTGATTGAGTTTTGATAGTTTTACAAATGAATTTTTTTACACGAAAAATTAAACGTAAATTTATCATATCAACAATTTGCTCATATTGAAAACCATCACTTAAATGATACACTGGCAGAGCCTTGTACAAAAAATATTTACCCCCAAATAATGAGAAAATCGTAAAACTTAAAACACTAGTTGCAAAATGTTCTGGATTATTAACAACTTTCCCAAATAAATTATTGCCTTGATACGTTAGTTGTGATTTTACATAAACTTCGTCGATTATAATAATGACATTTTTTTGACAAGGATCTTCAAGATGCATAAAATATTTGTTAAGGAAATCAACATCCTCTAATTTAGCAACTTTTGATGTAAGTTTACCGAGTGTTACAATACTTTTCATAATCATCTCTAATACGACTGTAAAAAGATTTTGAAATTGGAAAATACTCAAAAGCCCTACTTAGAAGTTTTATGATCCATTTCGATAGAGTGTAAATACCGAATAGCTTCACTAAATTATTATCAAATAACTAATTTTTTTAAACAAAATAAATTTACCTCGGGAGTTTTTATTGACTTATCAAAAGCATTTAATACAGTTGATCACTGCACCGCATTAGATAAACTAAGCACTATGGTATATTTATAAAAACTTACAATGGATTAAAAGTTATATTACCAATAGAAAATAATATGTATGTAATATACAATATGAAGTATTAAATGTTTTATGTAAAGTTCCCCAAGGATTTATCCTTTGTCCACTTTTATTTTAAATTTATATAAATCATTTTTGCAATGCGTCTGAATTTAGTCATGTTTGCAGATGAAAAAAATCTATTTCTTACTAACAAGATAATAAGAAATTATATGCAGATATGAATGAACTAAACGAAGTAAATAATTGTTTTAGTGTTAATAAACTCTCGCTAAACTTAGAGAAAGCAGACTATATATTATTGCATAAAAAAATACAAGAAGAAAACCTTCCTCTTCAGTTGCCTGACCTTATCTTAAATGATAAGCTAGTTAAAAAACGAGCCAATAAAAGATTCTTAGGAATTTTTGCTGATGAGAATTTATCCTGGCTTCCTCTAATAAGATACATTTAATATAAGATTACCAATATAATTGGTATGATGTATCGAGTTTGTTCGTATATGAATAAACAAAGTCTCAAACTAATATAATTTGGATCAATTCATTGCTTCATCAGTTATGCAAATATATCATGGGCAAGTACTCAACCATCAACACTTAAAAAAATTTATAGCTGACAAAAACTTGCGTGAATCATTTACTCTAAAAAGAAGCGTGAACACGCTAAACCTATAATAAATGATATGAAAATGAGAGATACTTTTGAAAAAAACATCTATCAGCATTTGATTTTCATGTATAAATTCAACAATATTCTCTTTCCCGAAAACCTTAAAAACAAGTTTGAAACAAATAGAAATAAAAACTATTTTCTAAGAGCAAATATAAGTAACTTATATAAACTGCCTCAAAACGTTAATAAATATACGGAATATAGAATTGCATATCGAGGTCCAAATATATGGCACATCTACCAAAAAGGATTAAAATGTATTGCAAAGTCATTTAAGTAATTGTTAATTCAAAGTCATTATTAAGTTTATTTTAGTTTAACATTTTTTTTTTTATGATTAATTCATTTAATTAATCAAAAAAGAACTTTTTATTTTTCTAGTGTTTTATCTTAATTTGATTTACTGATCAGCGCACTATGAGTCTAAATTGCGAAAAAGTGGCTGAAGCTTTTTTTCGAATTTTATTTTTTCAACAGAAAGTGAACTTTGCGCAATCGTTTTACTTTAAACAGATGTTAACTGTATTTAAACTCAACATAGAGTCGTTTTCTGTAAAGAATGTTTATAGCTTTGTTTTCATAAAATATTTATTGCAAAGAGTGCATCTAATAGATTATACAGGTATTTTTTCTTTGTTGTTGATTAAATATGAAAAGATTAGAACTTTTAAACATAATTCAAGAAGTTGGTATTAATCATGCGAATTTGCAAGCCGTTTTAGAAACTGAAGCAAAAAATAAATTGCTAACCAATGAAGAACTGTCTGATGTAGAACTCTCAGAAAAAAATTAGACTTTTTTATTTATAAATTTAGAGTTAAATATGCAAAGAATAATCGTGATTTTAAAAGATTAAATAAACAAAAAGTGCCCTGGTTAGAGGGTGAGTTGTTTCAGAATCAAAATACTAAACTTGATTCAACTTTTAAAACTGAACGATCAGAAAAAGAATGAATAGAGTATTCATTAAAAACAAAAAGGAGGAAAGTTTCAAGGTAGTTTCTAGTTTGGAATTATTATTTTTGTTTTTAAAAGTCATTGATTAAAAAAAAGTTTTATTAAAAAAATATATATATAACAGGGCAGGTGAGACACTTTAGCTGTGGTGGAGCAGAAAAACTCTAATATAAAATAAGAGGTAAAAGAAGCTCTTAAACCTTGGATAGTAATTTTCCTAGTGATGGTGCCACAATAAAAATACTCAATCCTGTTCTAGAAGTCTATTTTCCATTATAATAATGTAAAGAGGTCATCAAACACAGTTTTTTGTTGTTGAAAATTTACGTCCACAGTTCCACACTTGTGTGGTTTAGGCAGTTTTCCATAGTATCATTTTTTACATTGTTATAATGGAAATAGTTCATCAAATAATGATGTTGTTTATATTTATTTCAGTTTGGCTAAAGCTCATACAATTGAAGAATTAGCAGAAGCTGCTGTTGTACGTGCAAAATCAAGCCCTGGAAAATCCAATTTGGGAGAGAATATTAAAATGTTTTCTGAAGATCTACGAGGTCAAACTTGCCAATCTGATAATTATCAGCCAACTATGATGTCTGCAGATCAAGCTTTATCACTTAAAATTTAATGTGATTTGAGTGATTTACAAGAACAGATTATTCGAAACTCATCTCTGATGCAAAATGCTGACATTTATCTTCCATAAAAAGCAATCCTAAAATCAAAAGCAGATTGTAATCCATAGGGTTTGCATATTACAGAAACGTCTGCAATGTGTAGTTTGCAGAATATGGTTAACCAACACCTTGCTTCGAATTTTGAAACTAAATTCTGAGCAGCTTCAAAATTTAGATAAAACAGTTACACATGGAGTATACAGTTTGAAATATGGCATGGCTGGTGCATCTTCACAAAGCATTTATAATCAAAGGTTTAATGGTACTGATCTTACTACTGGAGTGCAGAATGAACAGTCAGTATTTCAAACTGCAATAGTTCCTTTGAAATTAAAAATTAGAAACATTAAACATCTGGAATAATCCTAAACCAACCAGTCCTCACTTTTGTAGATCATTTGAAATACAATACCTAAAGGAAACAAATGAACTCATTGCAGCAGAAAAAATATATTTTAGAAAACAAATCGAAAATCTGCAAGACTATATTTTAGATCTAGATTTTCTCGGTAATAAAAAGTACTGTTCCATAAAAATTAAAATTGTTGTTGACTTGACTATGTTGGATGGCAAGTCGGTAAATGCTATCATGTTTTCGAATTCATCACAATCGTGCAATGTTTGTTTTGCAAAACCGAGTGAGATGAACAATCTAGCATAAATCAGAATGTTTACTCCAAACAAAAAATCTCTTACTATAAGACTATCTACTTTATATTGTTGGATTAGACTTTTTGAGTATGTGCTACACTTACGATACAAAATGAAAATTAAAAAATATCAGGTAAGATCAAAAGAACATAAGCTTTCTGTTAATGAGCATTAAAATGAAATTTAGAAATGGTTTAGAAGTGAGCTCAGCCTTGTTGTCGATATGCCAAAGCATGGCTATGGTTCCTCAAACATAGGTAGCACAGCCAGAAGAGCATTTGACAATTCAGATACTTTTGCAGACATTACAGGAATTGACGTTAAAAAAATTGTTAGATTAAGAAATATAATAAAAGCTGTGTGCAGTGGATACCACCTTGATTTGGGGGCCTTCAAAAAATATTTTTTAGCTACTTCTGATATAATAATTGAAAAATATAATTGGTACATAATGTCACCTACTGTACACAAGCTATTAGAGCATAGTTATGACTAAATCTATTGGTCCTGTTAACTTAGATTCTGAAGTTTTAAACCTTTTGCTTGATGAACAATATATATTTTTTAAATAATAATCTTTACTATATTACTAAATGTTGAAAATATTGGTTTATATATATATATATATATATATATATATATATATATATATATATATATATATATATATATATATATATATATATATATATATGTGTGTGTAAAATTTAAAAGATCTCAAGTTATAAAAATGCTGAAATGAAGTTTTGCATTTGTTGTTCTCAACCCCCTCCCCCCATTCCTCCCAAGTCTTTTCTAATGTCATTTCTGAAACAATTGAGGACTATTCCACGTTGTCACGGCATGACATGCGACTTTTTTTTTGTGAAAAACATCAGATTTTAGCGCATCTAAAATAAAAAAATTTAAAATTAAAGATACTAAAAAATTTTCATATACATTACAGTTCCTAAAGACAATATTATTTAGTTTAAATATTTTATAGACTTTTAGGTATTCGCATTAAAAGGTTGCGTCACGACGTGACAAAAATTATCTGGTATTTTCCGTCATTAGAAGAAATGACATTAGTTCAGCTCTTGTGGATAATGTGAGATATTTTTTTGTTATGCCTTTGATACTTAAAAGGTGTTATAATAGTTTCACAATATTTTTAAAATGTTTTATAAATTTAAAGACACCACATAATATATCAACGGAGTTTAAGTCACACCATAACGTCACGGTGTGACCAGCACAAAATCTTTGAATATTAAGACAATAACATCATCAAAAAAAAGATGAAACAAAAGAAACCAATTTATTCGGATTTTTTTAAGATTGGTATAACAATAACGTTTAACAAAACAGTTTATTTACAATAAATCCATAAAAAGTCTTGTAAAATTCAACTACGTTATTTTATTAAATTTTATCTAGTTAACTAAGTATGATGCACTTGAATAAGGTTTCATTTCCATTTTATTATTAAACTGTTTTAAGCAATTGGCACTAAATATTCCAGGCGTTTTACAAGCATTATTAATGATGTTTCCAAGTTCTGTGCCATCAAAAGCAAATTTAATTTTTTCAGCAGCAACCATGAAAAGGTTTACTTGACTTTAATCTCTGATGGCTTTATAAAATGCTGTTGCGTCATTAATCAGAGCTTCTCTTCGAACAATTTTTTGTGTTGGTAATCTTTTTATGGTTGTTCCTGTAACATCGCATGGTCATTTACCATGAGAGGTTGCAAAGTAATTTCAGTAACTTTTAATTTTGTGCTTGCTTCCAAGCCATGGAACTGAAGCTACTATGTAACAATTTTTAAATTGACTGCTAGGACCATCAGACCAAACTTGCAAGTATTTTACATCCTTTTTAATAAGGTTAGTTATTAAGAAGTCAATAAAATAAATAACTGAACTTCTTTAATGGTTCAAATTATCAGAAATAATAACGGCAAATTTACAAGAGTCACCATGCCAGCTAACAGCAGTAAATAATGTTACTAATTTTTTGTTCCAATGTGCTAGCTGAATTTCATCCTGCCAGAAAGTTGAGAAGTTTTCTGCCAAGTCAACTTGTAACAAAACTTAATCAAGATTGCTTTTTAAAACTCTTTTTGGTTTTCATAACTCGTTGATTGCTTTCCTTTTATAAAATAATGCAAAAGAAATTTGATGAGGATTTTGCAAGCATTGTTATACAAAATTATGGCTTTGTCTTTTTTTATTCCTTTTTCGAGGTACTTAGTTCCATTAAGTTGCGTAACTTTCTCCCAAAGATACCAAGTAATTTCTTTATCGTGGTTTTTTTCATCTAAATGGTATGTTTTGAGAAATAACTTTCCGTCCTTACAAGCTTTACAAAGATTATTCCAACAATTATCATTTTTCTCGTCACACACTAAAGAATTTGGTAAAGCATGCTAATACAGAGGAATTTTTAAATCAATGAAATGTAATGCTTTGAGTGACAAGATAATATTTTCACATTTTTGATACGAACAAACATTTCTAGGCATTAAGCTTGATAAAAGTATATGGCCTGGTCTCAAACTAGCAAACTTGGATTTACTGATTGAAAAATCAGTGTGTTCGTTTGTAAATATTTGATATGCTTCAGTTATATTCATTGTTAAATACCTTTTTTGCATTTTCTTTTTTTCTTTATTACTTCTTAAAACAATCGTATCTCTTACTCCAGGTGCCTGACGAGATATACCATCTTGTTCAAAAAAACTAATGACTCTTAATGACGCATAGTTTCGTTTAATCATTAAGAGTATTAGGTCCATTTGTTGGTTACATATCTGGTAAATCTTTGTTAAACTGAATTGCAAGTTGTTTAACAACAGTTGCTTTTTTAAAAGGAGAAGTTGAAAGAGCACGTATTGCTTTTTTAACAGCTTTACAAAGTGTACAAGATGATTTGTTAGCAGGAGAGATGTTAGATGTTATTTTAGATCAAAAAAATCTGCTCTTTTTTTTCTTAACTTGGCCTTGAAACGTGCTAATTCAACAATAGAATTTCGTTTTTCCTTTTTCTGTATCGAGTCCTTTTCCTTTATAAAATTCGGACCAAATTTTTGCATTTGTCTTTCTCAATACTGGCGTTTCTTTGGCGTTTCTTTCTCTATACTGGCGTTTCTCTGGCGTTCAGCATGTGTCAGAGGGATTTTCATTACTTTCAACGAAGAAATAGGCAATTTGTTTGTGAAATTTTACTTTTTATAAGAATTGTATAAACAATAAACATTCAGAATTACTTCAGCAATGGCGCGACAAAATTTAAATAAAACTAAATAACAAAGATGTTAGTAAAATATGTCTACATATTTACAAGTGCACCTACAAGTTTAATAAAAAAAAAACAATATTAATTATATTAAAGGAGGTTTCAAAACTTATCCACAAATAAAAAACAATAAAAATACTACAAATGTTGAACCAACATGTTTTGTGTAACATTTTTATAAAAATTAGTCTTTAAAAAATTTAATTTAAAAAAATGTCACGCCGTGTCGTCACAATGTGACGTAAACTTAAGACACATAACACAAAAACTAAAAATATTTAAATTTAAATATCTATTGATATTTGTTGCCCTATTTTAGTTACAAGTAATTTATAAAAATTTATTTAAAATAGATAATTATTCTTACGTTTGAATGAAAAATTTTATTATTAGTGTCACGGCGTAACATTTTTTTGGTAGAGTTGTAAGAATTTGACTTACACACATAAAAGAGTAGGTGGATTTAAAGGACAAAAAAGAGCTAATGTGGTCATTGTTGGACTCAAGGAATCAACAAACGTAAGCAATGAAGTGCTTTTCAACGAGTTCTTTGATGCTATCGAAGTGAGTTAAGGCGAGATTGTACATGTTCACCGATACAAAAAGAGAGAAAGGAGACAGAACAATGCTTAAAAAGTGATAAAAACAATCGATACTGCAAAGTAAAGCATTTCAAAACTGGAATGCTCATCCATGTTAACCTGCGGTGACTTTAACTTCAGTCATACAACATACGAAGAACTTAACTTAGACGGAGCATTAGCAATAGTTGCGCACGTGCAAAATGAGCATCAAAGTGATATATTATTCCAACAATGTCTAAACACTTTCTTACACAAATGGTAAAGTTCCATACTTATAGAATAAATTCAGCAGAAGAGCCAAGAAGCACACTTGACTTACTAATCACGGACGAACCAGCCCGAATTATCAACCTTCATAAAGGCGTCTCACTAGATCACATACCAGCAAGTGAATCACATTGTTTTTATCATTTTATAATTTATCATTGGTTCATTTGTAACAATGACCTAACAATAGACAACAACAAAAATAGGTATATATGGACTATAGCAAACTATGATGCCATTTCAGCACGAATTATAGCCATCGGTTGGACAAGTATCTTCAATTCTTTTTCAGCTGACGACAAATTACTAATAAAAAAAATTAATGAAGCAAAATCTACATACCTGAAACTACGTTACCTTTCAAGAGTAAAAATTAACCATGGAATACCCTTAAAGTCGAAGTAGTTATGAGGGAGAAGAGAGCACTATGACGCAAATACTTAGCTGCCGGTAGATGGACGCATGAGGAAATTCGTAAGGAGCACAAAGCAGCATGTAAAAGACTTAACAAGGTGATGAAAGCAGCAACAGTTGACTATAAGAGGGAGATTGCAGCTCATTTCAACTATGACCCAAAACAACTTCATAGCCAAGTTAAGAATAAGCAAATGGAAAATGAAATGGTGAAATCCCTCGAAAGCGACGCCGGAAAAATAACTATAAGTATGCAAGAAATTTCGCATTCACTTAATAAATATTTTCAGTCTGCATTTGATGTTGAGTCTCTAGATCAAATGCCAAATCTCAGAGATCAAACCCTAGCAAAGCGCGATTTAAATAAAGCTATAATCACGCATACAGCTGTAAAGCAAAAGCTTGATTGAAGAATCGAAATAAAATCTAAAAGGTATGGCAGAATACACCTACGTGTAGTTTGCAATTGCGTTGCTGCAATCTCCGTACCATTAGCAATGATCTGCAATCTCCGTTAGCAATGATCTTCAATCTCCGTATATTGGCAATGATAATAATTTTCGTTATACCGTAATGTTAGGTGATAATTTGTTGTATTGTAGATTTTAACTACTTTTAACGTGTTCTTAGAAATAGTGTATAACTCTACTTTAACATGGCTGTTGTACTATTTCTTAAACACCACAAAATTTACCTTATCTAACCAAACAAACATATCAATGTTGTATATGCAGTTGTGTGCTGTTAATAGAACAGCTTATTTAATGGAATAGTGACAAACTAAAGCAGTTTCCGACTGATTTAGCTTATTGCTATTGTTGCTTAAAAATGGATGCTGATTTTTTTTACATATAAAGTTATCTTATCATTCCTGTAATTGTTTCAGTTGGTTATTTTATTTTCATCGTAGTTATTTGTATCATATTTATTATTAGGTGGTATTTACTTAAACTATTCGTAAATGACTTACATTATTAGATTTTTTGTCAAAATATATAATTTGATTGACAAAAGTCAACCATTTTGGTAGATAAAATTTTAAAAAACTTACTTTAACTTCTTAAAATAAATTTGATAAAGTGAATGATGAAAAAGCATAAGAATTTATCAATGTTATTAATTATTAAACTTAAGGGATTTATCTCAACAATTGCACTTCTAATGAAAAGAGAATTATGAAAAGAAAATCAAACAAGTTTAATCGTTTTTTAAGGTGTAAGTAATTTGTATATGATTCAATTCTAATTAAAAATTAAATGATTTAAACCATATATTTAAGAAAGGACTTTTATTTTATTTTTTCTTTTGTAGTTTTCTTTTTATTTAAAATATTTTAAATAAAAATTTTATTAAAAAATATTTTTTTCTCACTTATATTAAAAACCTCCTTTTAGAAGATATCCATTGGGTAAACAAATTGAAAAATAACATTTTGATAAATAAAATAGACAAATTAAAAATAAATGTATTTATAATTTTATAATTTTGCTTCATACCAATTATATAAACTGGACTTATAGTGTTTAAATTTGTTTCATTTGTAAGACACAAAAGTTTTGTGTGTTTTAGAATAATTTTTTATGTGTTTTCCATGTTTAGAATGAAAGGTAATCAATTAAAATATATGAAAAAGAAGGGTTGAGATTATTTTTAGCTAAGAGAAGAGAAATTATTTGCTCTTGTCATAGTGAACATCTTACTCGTCACCTTGGAAAAACATTCACTACGCATGTTTTTAGCCAGTAAAAACGTTTTACTGGCCTGGAAATTTTCAATAAAATTTCGCTATCAAAATGGCGGATCTAAGTAGTTATGGCAAAAAAAAAAAATCCATTTTTTATTTAAGATAATTGTTTAAAACTTAAAATATTATCATGAGTTCTTTGTAATTCTGCTGTAAAGAGCACCCTCTGAAAACTTCAAGCTTTAATTTTCAATTTTATGTTTTGTACAAGGTCGAAAAAACGAATTCTGTTTAAAACATATTAAAAAAACTTATATTAGTAATATATGTCGCAAAAGTTACTTACGTACTAAATAAAATAAAATAAAGGTTGCATAAACTGAATATAGTATATAGTTAACTAAAAGATCAGGAAATTACCGTTGCTAGGGGCGTTACTGTAGAAGTTTTTGAGTTCTAAACATGTCGGTGTTAACTTATATAATAATGTAATTTTTAAAACTTTTAATACGCTGAATAGTGCGCGAATTCTCAAACCATTCAAAAAAACGCTAAAACATATTGGTTGAGTGGTCCGCAGTAATAAATCTGCAAAATAGTAGGACTGTTTGCTCCAACTCACGGTGGGCCAGTAGGTGGACAAAATGGGAAAAATTTCAGTTGCCTAATCTTGAAAGCTTATTTAATTTTAGTATCTATATATATTAGGAGAAACTTATTGATAATTTATTTATATTAACTCCTTTAGTTAACAGGACTCTAAGCATTTGAATATTGAAATATAAAAAAAAAAAAAAATTATAAATAAGTAATTAATGGTGACATCAATGTTTTTTTATATTTCAATTACGTTTTTGAAACAAAAAATTAGTACATGTTATTCTAGAGTATTTAGAGATAAGAAAAACCAATGTGTGAAATAAATTTGCCGTAGCATGTTGTCTCAGTTATACTTTAAAAATCACAGATTAAAAAAAAATTCCATAAGAAATTTATTTTTTGCCGCACTATAACTAATAATATATAACTAATAATTTAATAAAACCACAATTTGCCATGTGCTGTCTTATATTTATTTGAGCTATATGATGCTTCAATCGTGTTTTAATTGATTGCTCGTCCCCTTAAATCCCCGTTCAGATTTTATATATGCTTTAACTTGGTTGCTATGGTACTAAATTTTGCATAGCAACAACTCATTTTAATATTAACGTTGTTTTAACAGTATTTTATTTGCGCTAAATATACGATATTGGGGTATGTATTAAAATGGGATTCACAATTCTTATGAAGTTAGCTTTTTTGGTTGCTATGGATACCTTACTTCGCAGAGCATAGCAACAACATATTTTCGGTAGTTGTTAGTAATTTAATTACTAGCACAAACAGTAATTTAATTACTTTTATTTTTAATTACTAACACTTGTAGTAACTTAATTACTAACAAGAATTAGTAGTCCACACGGCATATATATTGTAACATTTAATTTTTAAATACAAAATACTTGTTACAATAATTATTTAAATATGGTGTTATTAAACTTAGAAATTCATACTTTTCTCCAAAAAAACAATCTTACTATTTTAAAACAAAAGTTTTACTGAAGATATATTGAAATTTATTCAGCCAAAATTTGCTGAATTTAAAGACGTTGATTTTAGACATGCTGTTCAACGATTTGTTTACTTGTGTAAAAAAAGTGGAAATCTGCAAACTATACTGTCAAAAACTTTGAAAAGAAGTTTGTGAACTGGCTTAATGAATATTTAATTATCAGAAAAAAAAGACAATGAACCAACTGCAAGTAGGGGTGGTTGAAAACCAGTTGCATTTGTGTTTTTTAGTTTTATTAGAACTCAGTCTTCATGTATGGATTCGGTTTTTTGAGAAGGTAATGCACATTGCATATTAAAAAGAAACAAGAAAGTGGCAAGCAAGATCTAAAGAACACAAAGAAAAGGCATCTGTAGCTAAACAAAAGATTCAGACTGATTTTATGAACAAAATGGGACTTGCTGTTGATTTCTCAAAAAGTCGTGGTTCTGGAACAAGCAATAATAGCAATACCTCAAGGCGTGCTTTTGTAGCATATGAACAAACAGCTGAAATTCTGGGTATTGATCAAAATCCTATACTCAGATTTTACATTATTTTGGTAACGCTCTCTTCAGGATATGAAATAGACTATTTAAACTTCAAGGATTATTGTTTTGACTGTTTTGTTTGACTATATGTATTCCTTTATCCATGGTATTACATCGCTCAATCAGTTCACAAAGTATTTATACATGGATATGACATAATTAAAAGCCTTTCATTACCCATTGGACTAATGTCAGAAGAAGCTCAAGAGGTTAGAAATAAAGACTTCAAATCTTATCGCAAAAATTTCAGCCGAAAAACATTCAGAAGAGCAACAAATACTTATCTTATCAATAGACTCCTAGTTTACAGTGATCCTGTTATTTCATCACTGCGTAAATCAACATCGCATCAAACAAATCATAAAGCCTTTCCTTCAGATGTTTTACAATTACTTAAACAATCTTCAAACAATATTATTGTTTTACAATTTTTTGATGTAATTTAAAATTGACAATGTTTTCTTGCACTTTTTTTTGCTTTTATTATTTCTAAAACATTATTTACCTAAATACTCAATTGTTATCAATATTGTTGGGTCAAATATCCAATAAATTATTCAAATATCAATTTACCACTTTGTAACTAAGGAGAGTATCGGGTGACTAAGCAATATAAGTATCCATAGCAACTAAACTTAAAAAATTATCACTTTTGTAATAAGTGTGATCTCATATTGGTACTCATGCCAAATTTAGTGAATATAGCACTTATAAAATATCTGCAGGTAACAAAAATAGGTTGGTGCTAAACAAAATAAAGGTATCCATAGCAACGAAATAAAAAAATATTACCTTCATAAAAAGCGCAGACATGATGTTCGTACTCATACTAATTTTAGTGAATATAGCTCTCATATTAAATTAGTTATAAATTTTGTCCAGTAAAAGTGAATTCTGGCCCACTGTGCAACATAGGACATTTTGCTTCGGAAAAAATTTTCATAGACGGACGTATAGGACAAACTGGGACGTTCTACTCCGGAGTAAAAAGTCCGACCGGACACTTTGCGACAGTCTTCTCCGTGACAGTCCAAAATGGACGGACAAAAGTCGTGGCATTTGGTACGTCCAATGGACGTCTATTTGGACATCCTTGGACGTACTATGGATGTAAAAGGTCCTTAGATCATAAAAGAAGCAAAATTATAGGAATTTAAAAATAATATTAACTTTATACATAAATTTTAATTTTTAAGTTTGTTAATTGAAAACTATCCCATATTATTAAAAATGAAAAATTATATTTTAAGAATTAGTTTTAGTTTTCTAAATACCTAATTTTCTTATACTTAATTTTCTAGTTAAGTTCTTTAAATGCATCATTTTTTTTTAGTTAACAATTTATTAGCAATTTTTATAAGAAAACTTGCATGAAGCAAGAAAATTTGGTAAAAAAAAAAAAAAAAAGAAAGGGGGGAAGGAGGTTGATCACATCTGACGACCCTTGCTTTTACTTTCGGTAGGGGCATGCAATTATTGTGTGAAGTACTTAACCTTTCTTTTTCTTTATACAAATCTAATGATTGCATAAAGAAAAAAAATTTTGTTTTGGTGTTATTTTCATAAATTACATTGTTATTTTTGTGAATATATAACTTTAAATGTTCTTTGATCTGCATAATATAAATGGTTCCCAGACAGCACACCACTCTGGGCCAGAACTCTGGCGAATCATAGCACGCCGTTGCGATTATATTAGTAACGGGCCGATACTGGCGCGAGTCTGGCAAGCGACTCAAGCAAATGTATGGTAATAATATGTAATTTTTGGCAACTTTCATGTATGGTAATAATATGTAATTTTTTAAACTTCAACAGCAATTTAGAGCACATTTTGTTGGTTTTCAGACCTATGTTTTTATACGATTCTTAATCAGCGTATAATTCTCTATCATAATCAGCAATAAAAAAAAAAGAAGGCGGGGGGGGGGGGTGAGGGGAGAAACTGCAGTAGCGCCATAACAAATACCTACATTAAAGTTTAGTAATATTAAGACTTTCACATTAATTTAGCATTTGTCTATGCTACATTCAGGTAATCAAAGTTAATGGTAAATGATAGTTATTATAGCTGTCATGTTGAACCTCCTGTAATAGAGAGATGTGGCAACTGTAAGACCATGTCTGATTTGTCCAACTCATACACAGTTTATCTTTTCTTGATAATTTGAAAAAATTATCAAAGAGAAGTTAACAATTTGAGAAAAATATTTACAATTTAACAAAGAAATACACTCATATTATACTTAAGAAATTCTTAATAAACAAAAAAAAATCATAATAAACTTTAACAACATATTACATTAAAAAAATACTTTCATAACACATATTACTCATAATAGTATTTGGAAAATCATGTAAGTGTGTATCTTGGTGGTAGCACCAAGGTTCACAACATTATCTACCTCCAAGGTACACCGCAACCTTTGTTATTACAAAATTGCTACCATATATTTATAGGTTAGGAGTTAAGCAGTTTTACAAATTTTGATAATCAGTTCTAAAATAAAGTTTATACCTACATTTGTACAAAAAAAAAGAATACGCCCTAAAAAAATTACTTTTTAATACCGGAAACAAACTTTTATTTTTATTGCAACAACGAATGTGTTGAGGGGTATACTCCCCCATTTTTAAATATTGACAATAAATAACAAATTTTGACATAAAATGATTAACCATAGCATAAATGTAGAAAATTAAAAAAAAATTTAAAAAATTGGTCAACGGTTGCTGTAGTAACCGTAAAAAACCCTAAAAATAAGCAAAAAATAAGATTTGCGCTGGCCAAGTTTTAGCAAAAACTAATATAAAAAGGCTGAATGAAACTTTGGAAACACAATTAGAATAGGTGTTTATGAGTGTTTTAAACAGAACAGATTTTTTAAAAAAAGGTTCTGAGCCTGAAGACTTGTGCTCTAAAGTTGACAATAGAAAAAAGTACATTTTTTGAAAAATTAAATTAGCCATACTGTTTTATTCATAAGTATTTAAAAATTATGTTCCGTTTAAAACGCAGCTTTTATAAAAAGGAAAATTTGTTGAAAATTTCAGATTAAACGCTCAAGCGGTTCTCTTGGAATTTTGGCCGGCATATTGAAAAACATCAAACTGAGAAAACGCAGAAAAACTGAAAATAAAAGAATAAAGATCTACAAATATACGTAACATTATATATTGGACTATATTTAATATTTAAAACCTACTGCTTCATATGTTTTACTTTTTCAGAGGTTTTGTCACTTTTCTTCAGTTGTTTAGCCCTTAACTTTTGACGATGCAACTTGTTATCGGGTTTTAGTTTATAGATCGACCATTTAATGCGTGTTTTATTTATGTCGTTAGAACCGTTTAGTGTATAAAAACCTAGAACCATGTTCAGTTTTTCATATATTAGGATTGAAGACTTCATCCCAGTGTTAAAATTGGCAACAGCATCATAAACACCAAACTTCAGCAAAGTCAGCAAGACATATTTTGTTTTTGGTATGCAATCCCAAACTTTCCCATGGAAAGACTCATTTGCATTTTGCGTTTTACCATGCAGACATTTTTTAAGCTCATCTTCTTTTGTGAGCTCTTCAAACACAGGTCTGATCTTGTATACAACCTCTAAAGGTAGACTAGGTCCTGGCTTGTAGGTGTTAGTGCTATTTGCTTTGTCTTTTGCTATCTCCATCACCTAAAAAATTAATGTACTGCAACTTATGTTTTTTAATTGATCGCTGGAAAATACGACTGGCTCCTTCACACTCCATTCCACCTGCAGAACTAACGAAATTCATTTTACAAATGTGGGAATTTCTCCACTCAGCACAAGCAGTATGATCTTTTTTAGAAAGTTTTTGATTTAAGGAGCACCCTCTGCATATTCGACTCATCACCTCAACATCTAAAACTTTTCCACTGTCTATTGAAAGTGCTGCAAATACATCATTCAATGATGAAAATCCCCTACGCTGCCATGTGCCAACACATGATACACCAATATCAAGAATCTCATTAATGTCTTGACACTGTAGTCTTATATCAGATGCAGCATCTGCCATCGTTTCCTGTGCAACTTTCTCAGTAATATTAGTAATTTTTAAACAAGTTTGTCATAGTTTTTTGGAGTAATTGGTTTTGGCATGTTTATGAGGGTTGTAAACCGTTCAATTCCGGAATGTCCTAATCCAAGAGTTCTCATTATATATACTGTTCGATTGTTTATATCAAAGTTTCCTTTTTTATTAATCAACTTAGAAGTGTAAAAATCATTTTGATATTTACACTTTAAACAAATAATACAAAGTTCACATGCAAGTCCTTGCTTTTTGCTTTTGTTTTCAATGATTGCTAAAGTCGTTTGGAAACAAGTTGGACAGCTCAAAACGCTAATAACATCAGACAAAATCGAACAATCAATAATTCTATATCCTGTCAGAATTTTGTTTTTAGTATTGGTATATTTTTTTGATGTTGAGCTAATGACTGCCTCAACTTTGCGAAGAGAAGAGCTTGAGAAGAGCTAATTTATGGAGGAGTATACCCCTTAAGCAGTGATAAAACAACTAATTATGAGCCTTTAATGACCAATACATGCAACTAAAATTTTAGTTTAAGTTCATCACTCAAGATGGCTGCACAATTGACATGTTTCCAAGGTACACCACTCTTCCCTATACATATTTTTATATTTTGGGGAGTTCTTTTATTATTAGTTTTTTTTTCGTTTTTTTTACAAGGTCTTTGCTTTAAATTAGTTAAGTACCATTTGCATTGACCCTTCACAAAAATAACATTGTAATATTTATGCTATATCGTAAACGGTAGTTTTATTTTTTATTTTTGTGAAAAATAAATGGATATATATATATATATATGTGTGTGTGTGTATATATATATATATGTACATATATATATATATATATATATATATATATATATATATATATATATATATATATATATATATATATATATATATATATATATTTAAAGGGGCTTGGTGATAAGACAGAACTTGTCTTCTTCTTGCCCCAGCCATGTATTTATATATTTGTATTGCATAAACTTGTAAACTTTTCTTATCGGCGAAATACATAATAATAATAATGAAAAATATATATATATATATATATATATATATATATATATATATATATAAATATATATATATATATATATATATATATATATATATATATATATATATATATATATATGTAAATTATGTTAGTGTATTTTACAAATAGAGTGCTCAATGTTCTTAGAGAACAGAGCAATAATAAATTAGTAAAAAACACCTATCTAACTTTTATCTTCTACTTTAAGTTTCACCATTGCTGGATCATCAGGAAGAGTTACTAAATCTCAAAAAAAATTCAATTTATAGAAAAAAATATTTTACAGGAAGTTATAAATTACTATAAAAAATTTTTTAACTACTATAATTTTTTGTCAACGGGAAGTTACAGAAAGTACATTTTCCTCCTTTTTATAAATTGCATATAATAGATTTTTAACAGAAACACCATTAAAGTAAGTTATAGTTGTACAAAAAATTTAGCAAAAATTATAAAAGGCCACAACTACGCGTTAATTAATAAAAATGAACATATAAAAGAAAAAAACAGGGGAATAAAAACACGTTATGCCAACCACAAACAATCGTTTAAACACAAAAAATATTCAAAAGAGACTATGCTGTCAAAATATATTTGGGATTTAAAAGAAAAAAAGAAAAATTTTAATTTACAATGGTCTATTCTAAAATCTGATAAAAAATCTGGAAGTGACAAAAAATAATAGAGTTTTCTACAAAATTGTTTTTAGACATTTTTTCTAAAATTTCTAGTATGATGAAACCATCTTGTCTTTATTTGAACTCGTTTCTACTGAATGAAATTTTATCAGGTTTATATTAACTGTAAAGTTGAGCTTCGATTTCACCTTAGAGCTTTTAGTTTTAGTAGTAGGCTTACTCCTAAAAAATCTGAAAAAATAAAGACAAGATTTTTTTTAAAATAAGCCAAATCTGTTTGTTTAAGCGTTCGAACTAAAAATGTTTAAGAATGGAAATCAGTGAGGCTAATTACTACTATGTTTAACTAAACATCGCTTAGTCACTCAGGACGATCAAAAAACGGCAAAAATTAAATAAAGTTTAATATAACTCCTAAAAAAAAACATGTTATATGTTAAAATAATAATTTTTGGGTCAAAGATTTCAAATTTATTAATAAAAACTTTTTTTACGCACAGCTTCAACGCGTTCAATGTGCGCTTACGCGTTTGTGCGCGCACTAAAGTTGAGTGTACGCGTACAAAATAACTTTTTTTAAAGTTTTAAAATCTTTAAGACAAACACGTTATCTTGATAAATTACTCTACTTGATATTTTTGTAAAAATGGTTTTTTAAGGAAGTTGATACATAGTGAAAAAAACTGTATTTTACTACATTTATTTTATTTACATTACAATTATTTTAATAGTTTCATCTAGTAACGGTTTTCCTTAATAACTCTTATGTTTTTAAAAAGATATGTTTGATACTTTTGGATCTGATCCTACTAGAAGATAATGCATCTGATTCATCTTAGTGTTTAACCTTGATATTTTTGCCGTGTGCTTAAGTCTAGAATTTCTTATTTGTTTATTTAAATTCTCCAGTACATCTTTTAAATATACCCCGATTGGCAAAGGTAGTTTATGTGATTTAGAAGAACTATGCAGATAACTCCGCAAAAATATGGTTATCAGAAAATTATGCAACCTTTTATTTATACAACAATCAACTAAGTAAATTCAGAAAAAACTTTATGAAGAATAAACTCCAAGCGCTTTATCCAGCAATGCAAAGCTGAAATTCTTAGCGCCAAGGCTGACTCGTATTTAGATTTTGCTTTTACTAAATCAATATTGTTCATTTCGTTGTGTTTAACATTGTACAAGTTGCAGGATTGAGTGGGTTTTGTCTTCGTACGTGCGTTAACTACTTTATTATGAAACATTGTAAGATCAATCCTATAGCTGATATTAAATGTCGCAAATCTTCCTTATTTATAAACTTTGCAAAACATCTTTAAGGTATTTGTTTCATTTTTTAGATCTGATTCTGCTTCTCTGGATGTAATTGGACTCTCTTTTTTATGTTGAAGATGAAGAAGTCTTCAAAAGTGACAACTTTAAGGATTTCCATTTTGTCAACTTTTGTCACATCCTACTTTGAGCAATAAAGGCACAAAGCTTTACTGAAAAGATTTTCTTCATGCTTAAGTTATTTAATTATGCTGTCTGTCTCGTATTTCTGCTTATAAATACTTTGGCTTGATGTTCCATCAAAACCAATCTTTCCATATAAAACTCCAAGTGTTTTGTTATCTTCACCAAATTCGGCATATAAAAAATTTCAGTTATTATAATAACAGTGTATTCTAATCTGGGCGGGTTTTGTCACTCGCCAGGAAAAAAGGTCTTAAAAAAAAAAGGTCCACATATTTTTGTTTATAAGTAAATTTTTTTTTCATTTGCCAGTATAGTCCAATTCTGTATAAAAGTCAATTTACAAAAGAATGTTTCTGAAAAAAAGTACCGAAGAGGAGGGGGGGGGGAGGGGTAAGCTACTACCCTCTTAGCCCCCGTGATTCCCTTAAACCCGCCACTGAATCTAACTTTGAAGATTACACTTTGCACAAATTTCAGAAAAGTTTATATTTTCAGGATAGCATTTCAAGTATTCCACTAAAATATCAAAAATGTAAGGTAGGATAAATATGTACATTGTGTACAAGAGCTGAGTTTCTGATCATCTGATATTGTTTATACCTGAGATCAGTGCTCATTTTTATGCAAGAGCTTTCTCTACACTCCTAATATTGGGAAAGATTTTATCCAAAGCTTCATCAACATTTTTGATCTCTAAAACATTAGACATATTATTATTTTAAATTGAGGCTTTTTTTGATGATGATGTTCATTGGCTGGTTCTTTTATCTTTTTCCTTTTGCTTTGCTCTTCAAGAACACTCCATTGTTTATGGGGCCTACTAGAACTAAAATGGATAAATTTTATTGGACATAAGATTTCTCTGAAATTAATGATTTTTTTTTTGTATAAATGTGTCATAATTACGGCCACATTGTTTTAGTTTTTTCTTCACGTTTGAAATAAATATAATTGAAACAAACTTTATTTAAGTTTTCTTTGTGAATTTCTTAAGCATTTTTTATTTCATTAAGTAAATCCTTTCAAAATCTTAATTTATCCTCTCCTACTTCGCGTTTGTTTGGGATATGATCTAATCTTTTAATTGCTATTGTTTTTAAGAACCATCAATTTAATAAAATCTTTAATATATCAGAAACATTTAAAAGTACTTTATGCATTTGTATTTCTTTAATAACTTTTTAACTAGTTTATACATTTGTATTTCTTTAATAACTTCCAATATCGCAGGAGACCGCAGTAATCCCTTTATATTCTAAAAGTAGCAGTGTTAACTGGAAAAAAAAAATATTTGTGGAACTTGGTGGAAATTTTTTTAGCAGATATTTAAACCAAAAAAATACCATTATTTGTTACTTTTTTTTTAGAGAAGTCTTTAAATTTAAACAAAAAAATCAGAATTTTTTTTTCGTTTTAGTATATTTGAAATATATAGATTATCAAAAATAAATATACACATTTAAATTTAAAAATTTTTAATTTAGTTAAATAAAAATCTAACGGTCCTCAAGCAACTAGGCTAAGGGCCACGAGGTTTAGAAGCTATGTGTTTAAAGAGTTATATGTATCAATATGTGTTTAAAGAGTTTTTATTTTTTTAATTAAAGTTATTGTTCCAGAGAAACAGGAATTAGGCACCTGGGCCACGTAAGCCTACTGGCCAAAAACATGTTGCTACACCTCTGTGTAATATACGTATAACTTGAGCTGTAGTAAAGCAATGATTTATACGTAAATTAAGAAATAAAATTTGTGATAATTAGATTCTGGAAACAAAAATACCCTAACACATTTACTATCCCTACTCTAAATGTGAAGGCAATAAATTAGTAATTTTTACTTTTTTATTTTCTTACACTAAATTTAAGTCAACAGGTTTTAAAATATTCAAAGTTCAAAAGTTGTGATAGTATAAAGTTTAAACCCTAACCAAATTAGGTGGTTGTTTCAATTTTTTTTTAAACTCTCTAATGTGATATAAACAAGAACATACTTAAGTTTGGCACTTAAGTATGTTTTATTTACCAAAAGTATATTTATTAACCAAAACCATTGGTTTTTCATAATTATGTTAATATTAGATCACAAAATTTACGAAAGTAGACATTATAATATTTTTGGTTATTCATAAAGTCTTTAGCGAGTTTAATATGGTTTTTAAGAACACATTAAAAGACCTTATTTATACGTAACTATATAATAATACCATTAGTTAAAGAGTGCTGTTGATTAAGCCATTCTATTGGGTTTGGTGATAAAGGATTGCCGCATTTTCAAATTATAAAACCTTTTTACATTTCTTTAGATAATGCAACGCAATATCACTTGTATTTTAATCAATTTAAAATAAAATCTTGTATTATGTTTAACTTATATTTTTATGGATAATATTTTTTAAAACCATTTTATTTATATGTTAAAAAAATAAAATTATTCAAAACTTCTGTTATTTATGCAATATTTGTTCTGTTTTAGTATGTTATCTAAGAAAAATATTTCTTTTTTACTAAAATAACATACTAAAACAGGAGAATTTGATATTTCAGCTTCTTATATATTAATTTTTCAGGTATATTACCAAAAAATACAAAACTACAATTCTCAACTAAAATAAACTTATTAAACTCAAACTTCAGAAAAACACATGGTCATCAGTTTTTAATGACAAGTTTAAAAGCGAGTTTCCACTCAACCGTTTTTCGACGGGAACTGGAAAGGAAAAGAAATAATAATCATGCAATGATGCGTAATAAAAGCTTTTAATTGTCCGAAGGAAAACTGCTCATGCTTTTGTGATTAATTTCCATTCCCTTTCCCTTTTTCCAGAGAAAAATGGATAAGTGGAAACTCACCTTAAAATGACTTTATTATGTATGGATTATTAGGGGCTTCGTGATAAAGACTATTTTGTATTCTTCTTGCCCCCGCCATTTGTATATATTACAAAATAAAAGTAATTATTTGTAACGGCAAATTTAGAAAAATAAAAAATTATAAAAATTAAAAATCGGCCACTGCATTAAAGAATGTCTGTCTTTATGTAATAAAAAAAAAACAATGATCAATGACCAAATTAAATTTGAAAAAAAATATTAATTTGATAATATGGTTTGAAAAATACGGATGATGTTTTAAACGAAAGTCGCTTATAAAAACTCAATTTTCTTCGTTACTCTTTGACAAATTTATCGATGAAGGCCGCTTCATGAGCAGCCGTGGCGCAGTGGTAGCGCACTTGCCACAGAAACAAAGGATCTATGGTTCAAATCCCACCTCTAGGCAAGTTTTGCAACATCGGTTAGGAATGAAGCGTAAACTTCCAATTAAATGCATATCCGCGGTGCTCTGTGATAAGACCGTAAAGACCACTTGGGGGCCTAAATAAAATTAAAAAAAGAAAGAAAAGAAAAAAAAATCGATTACTTATTTACGAAAAAAGAGTTAAATTAACTTTCTCTCCAAACTTTTGAATGAGGAACAGAATTTGATTGTCTGACGAACCTATAACTTAATTAAAGATAATATTTTAAATCTTTTTAATAATTGGGGAGGTTGTTCAAAATTTATAAAGTCATAATTTTGAACACTAACTAGTGTTCAGGGTTATTTGTTATTATATAATTTATTCTCTTGAGAGATTATTGCATAACATTAAAGGCTTGTTAAACAACTCAAATTTAGTTTAAAAAGTAAAAAAAAAAATATATATAAAAGTATAAAACTCGTTGCTCTCACGCTATGAAAAGAATGTAAATATTTTTGGGGTTTACTGTTGCTTCATTTATCGCAATATTTTTTGCAAAGGTTTACATAAACATGAATATATAAATGTTTGGAGTTTGCTCCATGTCGTTACATAAAGTTAAGTTCTCAAACAAAAGCAAAAAGCTTGCAACGGGTCTGATTTTAAATATGTGATTATTTAATATTGTGATTAACATTTTTGTTAATTTTTTTACTTTTAATTCTTGAAAATTTAAGGTAATAAAAGTAACAAAATTTTACTGAAAAAAAAAGAATTTCATGGTAATTTATCATATAGAACACTTTTCTTCACAATCGACCATACAATTTTACATTTAAAAATGTGCATTTTTGAAACATTTGACTAAATTCGCTATATTAAATAAATTAAGCGGCTGTGGTTATGAAAAGTTATGGATTTTTTTAAACTTAATTTTTTTACTTTTACTTTTTTTACTTAAATTTTTCTTTTTTTGTTTAAATTAATTTTGATGTTATTAGTTCGGTTATTTAAAAGGTTTTTTAAAGACTGTCTGCTTTATTGTTCTTGCATTGGAAATGGATCTTCATATTGCAATTATATTCCAAGTTTTATATTTTGGCTTCTTTTATTCTGCGTGGTTGTTGGGACCAATCTAACCAAAATGAAAGTTATTTCTGGAAATGGCTAACTGGAATAATTGTTGTCTGGAATAGACTAATTAGAATTAGTTCATTAATAAATTAGCTATTAATAAGTAAAGAAATAAAAAATTAATTTTCATTTCCGTTAGGGTGGTTAACAAAAACCACGCTGAATAAGAAAAGCAAAAAGCAACAGCATAGCTACAAATATGCCCGGCTCCTTTACGGTAAACTTTTATCAGACCCACTAACCTATTTCCTCTCGATAAAAAAATTAATACTAAAACAAATAAACCAACACAATGCCTTTTCAAAGCTTTTTTGTAAGAAATCTTTCTTTCTAAAGAGTTATTAAAGAAACTTTAAAGAAAAACAAAATATTTGAGGGAAAAAAAATAATGGTATGTTCCCCCTCGCCCAGAAAAAAAAATTTAACATGCATGTTCATCCAGACACAAATATTGTCAGTAAAATATAAAAAAAAAGAGATTTAAAATATTGGAGTTCTCCAGTTGGATCTAAAAACATTTTTAACTGGTACGTTTATCAAATTTACACAAATGCTTGAAGTTTCAGGGCTCTAGGTAATCTGGAAGGATGTGAAAAATCAGTTCTAAGATTCTAGGACAACAGATAGCCGACAAACAATTTGTGAAGGTAAACTAAAGTTTGAAAAAAATTACAAGTTAATTCTAAAGCACTATTTTATTTATACAAGATTTTATTTTTTTAATTTTCCGTGTGCGGGTTGGGCACCAATGTAACAAAAAGGAAGTTATTAGGGTTCCCACAACCTATAGTAAAAGATTGACCAGCTTTCCTTACCATCTTTTTTCAAATATTTATATAAATATATGATAAAATATTTTATATAAATATATGATAAAACACAATAAAAAATTATATATGATAAATATCTCTTTTAATCATATAAATTATATTAGATCGTTGATTTGATAGATAGATTGATAATGATTTAAAATTTTTTGAAAACTGTTTTAGCAGTCGATTTCCTTGCAGATACCAAAAATTTTATGTTGCGTCATATTACCATAACAAAATATTTGACTGAAAAAGCAAATACAAAGAAAAAAACTGTAGAAAAAACGCACTCTAACGAACAGTGGCTTAGTGAAGGTTTGCATGCTTGGGTAGCACCCATGCATGCAACTCTCACCCCCCCCCCCTACCAAAGTTACATTATGGCCACTAAACTATTTCTGTTCAACAAAGAAATAAATAAAAAATTAATGATTATTTAGCAGCTCTTATAAGCACTATGGGTCTCTTGTGTCAGGGAGGCTGTTTCTACACTACTGGTATACCCGCATGTTGACTATATTTGCACCGAATTATAATAGTACCTCCCTTTATAATATACGTAAAAAAAAATCCTTTTTTGATGCCCACATACATCAGAGTATTACCTCAAGTATTACCCAGAGGCTCCCTCAAACAGTGCCAAAAACATCTCAAAATTTATGTTAAACCAAGATGAAATGACTGTTCTTTTAGAAAGTAAATATTATAACTTGCATTTTACTTATAAAGTAAAGTATGAAATTTCAAGACAAAATTTACTTTTTTTTGTAATTGAAAATAACAATTTTTTTCAAATTACTTTCATGTAAGCTATTTTTGCTAATTCGTTACTTTTACACGTAAAAGTAATTTATTGCTACAATGTAGTTTTATTTTACTTTGTAAAGTAAGTGTTATGTTTTTTAAATGTTTTATTTGACTAATTTAACTACATAAATAACCTTTTTTATATTTAAAAAGTAAACTACATTTCGATATAAATTTTTTACACAATTATAACCAAAATTACTTTTCAAAGTAATTTACTTTACACGACTTACCATTAAAAATAAATAACATTTACAAGTAAAAGTAAAAATGCAAATTACTTTATTTGTAAAAGTAAATTACTTTTTCTAGTAAAAGTCACTCATTTAAAAACTAAACTTAATTAATTTATGTAAAAAAAAAAAATTACTTTTAAATGTAAGTAAATTTTATATTTTAATCTGAGTCATGTAAAGTAATTTACGCTTAAAAGTAATTTGCGTTTTTACATTAAAATTAGTAAAAGAGCCATCCCTAGACTGGACCGTTTTTTAAAGATCCCGTGGAGACGTTTTTTATTGTTTTTTTTTATTATTACACGAAACAGTGTTCGGACGTTTTTCTAAAAACATTTTTTGAATGTTTTCTAAGGGTCCCCCGAAAACATTTTTTTATTGAAAAACATTATTTTATATATATATATAATTTCGAAAACATTATTATATATATATATATATATATATATATATATATATATATATATATATATATATATATATATATATATATATATATATATATATATATATATATATATATATATATATATATATATATATATATATATATATATATATATATATATATATATATATGTATATATATTTATTTTCCCCGCTGTCCCGCTGCAAAATAACCTTATTATTATTATAGTACATATATGTGCACATGTATAATTTTTTACACATATTATTTACATGTGCACAATATTTTAGTACACGTCAAACATTGGCACTAAAAATAATATTATTATAAGTCACTAAAAATATTATAAGTAAATAAACTAACATTTTAGTCATCAAAATTTTCATTAACAAATCAAATAACAAAAAATATAATTATATTGAAAAAATTTAGATATATTTAATACCAAGAATTCCAAATTTATCTCCTTGCATGCTTTATGACAGATTCGGAGATGACGTCATCGTAAATTAGTTTATTGGCTATTTCTGATTCTATAGACAAAATTGCTAATGAAGTAAATCTTCCTTGGCTTATAGTAGACCCCAAATAATTTTTTATTAACTTTAATCTTGAAAAAGATCTCTCTGCTGAAGCGAATGTAATTGTTAAAGTATTTTCAAGTGCAGTAACAAAACTTGGATATAACTGTTTTTATTGACGAAAATCTAAGTTGGAATAAACATATCGCCTATTTAAGTAGTAAAATATCTAAAAGTATCGAAATAATATACCGATCACGCCATTTATTGAAAAAGCCGCTACTCAAACAAATCTACTATAGCTTTGTTCAAAGTTATTTAAATTACGGTAATACAGCATGGGGTAGTACCTATAAAAGCAAACTAGAACCTCTCTATCGTAAACAGAAGCATGCTATACGAGTAATTTTAAAAATAAAAACGAACACACAAAGCCTCTTTTTGAACAGATGTCTTTACTAACATTGTTTGAACTAAATATATATAATGTTCTAAGTCTTATGTATAATAGTAAAATGCAAAAAACTCCTTCAATTTTCTATAGTCTTTATAAACAAAAGCCCGAGTATAAGTACCTGTTGCGCCCAAATAGTACCCTTTTTGAGCCTTCATGCAAAACTAAGCTTGTGCAATTTAAAATTACTTATCGCGCACCTCATATCTGGAATAATTTTTATTACTTAATCAAAATATTATTAACCTTGAAAACTTAAATGGCTTTAAAAAAACTATTAAAAAGAGTATTTTAAAGTATAAAAATTTACTTACTGATTTTTTCTAAATTTGTTCACTGATAGCTTCTTATATAAACTCCTTTTTTTTAATATACTTTAATTTATATTTCAAACATTGCGTTAGCAATAAACGTGGTAATATTAAGAAAAAGTAACGATGCATATTTGTATAATTGTTATTTTACACTTTAATACAATTATTAAAGTTTATATTTTACCAAAATACCTTTTGGTCTTCTGCAAGTTTCCTGCGTTCTTCTTACAGTTCGTATTACAGAAGTTTGTTTATTATTTATGTTTGTGATTTTTTTTTTTTTTTTAATATTTATATGTATATTCAATCTTAACGAATCTTTATTATGTAATCACGAAAATGTGTACTATGGAACAAAAAATAAATAAAAAAAAAAAAAAAAAAAAAAAAAAAAGTTTCTTACAGTTCTTTGAATCTTAAATTCAGGCGTCACTTGTACTTCTTCAGCAATTTCCTTAGCTATTATTATGGAAGAGTTGAATCCTGTTTTACGGTATTTTTCAAAAAATTCTAAAAGTCCTTTTAAATGTGTATTCGCTATGCTGATATCCAAACTGGAATGTTGAAAAATCTTGCTTATGATATTTACTTCATTCAAAATGGCATACCAAATTACCTCACTTAATATAAATTCAAAAGTATAAAGTTTTATTTCCAACTGCTTTGACTTCTGATCTTATTTTTACGTCTCTGGTATGTTCAAGTAGGTGTTTAATACCTAGAGAAAATTATGGTGCTTGAAATATTACGAATTTCACGCTTTCCAGACGACATTCCCATCTTGTTTCAGATATCTACTACTCTAAATAAGTTTATGAAATCTATTATTTATTTGTCTGTTATTTATAATTCTGGTGGCCTATGATAATCTTTTACAACATCCTATACATATGTGCTGCTAATGCTTTTGGTATATATATATATATATATATATATATATATATATATATATATATATATATATATATATACAGTATATATATATATATATATATATATATATATATATATATATATATATATATACAGTATATATATATATATATATATATATATATATATATATATATATATATATATATATACTATATATATATATATATTTATATATACTGTATATATATATATATATATATATATATATATATATATATATATATATATATATACAGTATTGGACAAAATATTTGCAACCAACATCGAACAATGCTAAAAAGTGTTCCCAATTTTACATGTCTTAAAAACGAAACGAACTATACTACCACAGCAAACAGTTCAGGAGTCTGGAGTCTTAGCATGCCATGACATGAGCAATCAGCTGACAGGTGACAGCACACTGGCAGAATTTCGTTGACAAGTGCCATTTTGCAACGGAAAAAACAAGTGCGACTTTTTTGGTTTGTTTCATTTTCTTAAGTCTGGTCCGTGTCAACGTCACGGAAGTTTTTTAGTAATTAAAAGAAGTATCCAGAAGTTTCCAGAAGCATGCAGAAGCTTCCAGAAGTTTCCAGAAGAAGCATCTGGAAGCATCCAGTAGCATTCAGAAATATCCAGAATCATTCAGAAGCATCCAGACGCATCTAGAAGCTTCTAGAAGCATCGAAAAGAAGCATCTAGAATCTTCCAGAACAGGTTCATACAGGTTCATTTTACTATATAAGAGACATGTAAATTGACATGTAATTCAGTCAGTATATGGAAGTCAATCAGTCAGTATTATCAAGACAGTTTATCGAAGTGAGTTTTATCAAAGTGTTTGTTCGAAGAATATCAATACAAGAAGTGAAATACAACAAGTGTTTCATTACATCAATACATCCAACCAAGACGTTGTGTTCCACAGAGCATTATTGTATCACCACAAGGTAAATGTAACACAGTAAGCCTTGAGAAGCGTGTTTATCTATTTTTATTATTTTTATGACTTCAAGTGCAAAAATGGCTCCAGAAAGTCTTGGATTGGAACTAAGAAAGAAAATTATTGGCGATTACGTAAGTGGAATGTCACAAAATAGTATTTGTGATAAATATCGGGTGAAAAAATGGACCGTATCAAGACTATGTTCCAAATATCGTTCTACGTTCTATATATATATTAAGATTATGACTTTTTTTCAACCCATGCTCCTGTACTGTAGTTTGATGAAATTTTACCTAAAATGCGCAAAATAAACTATCATTTGAATATCTTTTAAAAAAAGTTCACCCCGCCATTTAAAAATCGATTTTGACATAAGTGCTAATATGTATTCAAATGTATTTAGAATGTCATAGTCATGTAATACAATAAATTTTCAATCCAACAAAATGACTCAGACCGTTGACCTTGCTTTTGCTTGTTGCATGGAAGGAACAGAAGGTGCAATTTGTCTGTATTTTTGCATGACGAATAAATTTCCTTAATTACTTTGATTGCGCGCTTTGCGAATTAATTACATTTGGGGATCTGCAGTATAGATGGTTCTCGCTTTCAATAATTTTTCAAAGAGCTTATAGCAATTTTGTATAGATTTAGTGCTTCAGTAAAGTTATTAAAGTCATTTTCGTTGTACAGTTGGTCTGTAAACCAATGGTCTGCCCAGCCATACGGTATAAATTGACATGCTCTTTGCAGAACTGTCCTTGTTGAAGGAATTAAAATAAAGGCCAGGATCGCTAGTATAGCTCTGGAATTTTATCTCGCATTACTGGTGTTGGCTAATTTCTAAAACCTGATAAATGGAAAATGTCCCTTTTCATAAAAAAATGGGAACACTTAAGTAAGATCACTTGAGTGAGAGATCTGTTGATGTGTTTCTCTGTGAACATTCGTTGCAATATTACAACAACACTATTCTTTTTTTCAGTGTTAACGCTGATGGTATCTGTAAAAACCATCCGTATTGAATTCCATAGGTGAATTTCATCAAGGACTTCGGAAATTTCTTGAGCAATAGTTTTTTCCCCTGCCATCAACCAAGCCCAGGACATCCAATTTGATTCCTCTTCTTTAATTTTTAAGGACGACCACTTAATAATTGATTCCCTTGATGTGCTTGTCATCAAAGTGTAAGGATCAACTTTCCATATGCAACTTTTCAATCATTCCTTTTTTCAGTTTGATTGCCTCTTTGATTGTTGATTTGTAAATAGCTGATTGACATGGAGTTGGGATGTCAATGCCTTCATGAGCTAAACGCTTGCATATGTTAGCAGCTTTGTTTGTTGATACTCTTGTGTAAGTCACCAAGTTGACTGCAATTTCGCTTTATAATTTTTTCTGCTTGGTGTAGGAGTAGTCTTATCTTCTTCTTCATTGTTTTCATATTCACATTTGTCAGCCTCAGAATCATTAGAAAGTTTTTCTCTTTTAGAGGGATGGATTGTTTCTTTACTGGCGGCTTGGTCTGTAGAGTATCTATCCCACTGTTTCTTTGCTTTCCACTTGGAGATGGTACAATCGCTTGTCCTCGGAAGATAACCATGTTCCATCCACTTTAGTAATATCAAAAATTTCATCAAAGGGTTCGTAGCTTCTCCGCTTGACTCATTCATCATAATTTTCAGTATTTTATTAAGCTTTGCTCGTGTAACTTGATCACATACATAAGAAAAATTCAGTTTATTCTTCCGCAATTTGGTAACTTCTTTGGAAATTTCCGCTATTCGCTCCATTCTTCCTTTGATTTTCGGTCCAAGGAAATGGTAGCGTCCAATAATAAGCTTTTGGAGGCGCATTCTGCCATTTTCTTCCAGTGAATATTCTTTCAAAGAGACCATTCTTCTTTTATGAGAGTCTTCAAATTTTATCAGATTATTGGTCCAGACATCTTTGCACTTCTGAAAGCAACTATTGCTAGGCTTGTACGTCAGCATGTGTTGCTTCTGTAATAACTTTAAAAGTAGAGAAGCAGCTATATATACACAGTCTAAATTTTTCTAGGATATTCTAAATTGTTCTAGAATATTCTTAATTGTTCCAGAATGTTCTAAATTATTCCAGAATGTTCTAAATTGTTCCAGAATGTTTTATAGTCGTCTAAAATATTCTGGAATTTTTCAAAATGCTCTAAAGTTCTAAACACTTCTAATCTATACAAATTTTAAATGGTTTTCAGCAAAGTCACACGTATAAGTAGTAGTAACAAGATTAAATAACTGACGATTCGTAATTTTAATTGCGAGGTGATTTTTTCTTACAACCTAAAGCCTGTTTATATGAAAAGCTGCTGGTTCTTTAGCTGCCCACCCCGTTTCCCGAGATATCGACGTCATCAATATTTTAACTTAATTTTATTTTGCGTTTATATGAATAAAAGAGCTAGCCCGGATAGCGATGTCTCAATGTTTTTTGCCGAGATCTCGGCAAACGGGCTGGTTAATTTCTTATATAAATTTGTGCACATGCGTACAAATTCTTACATTTTTTAAATTTGAAAGCTTCCGCGTAAAATAATAAATTTAATAATAAAACTGGCAACTTCTGTGTACTTAAAATTTTACTTGTTTTGCTTTTATAATTTACAATTAACTTTTGATTTTATTATTTGCAGTTTTTTTTTTACTGCTGACGACTCTCACTCAAAATGGCTGATTTTATTGATAAAGCAAAAAGAAAAAACTTCAAATGGGATCATAATATGGTAGAGAACCTTAAAAATTGTGCGATCTGCTATAAAGCAAGGATAATTTATAAAATCCTTGAATTTTATGCCGATAAAGTTGGTTTATATAGAGAGTTTCGTTTATCTTTGGGAGATATATATAATAAAGATGAAGAGTTGTATTTTGGGCCTATTGCCATCGATACTTTAAATGAAAATGACTCAAAAGAAGTAATAAAGCGAGGAAATAAACGACAAAAGTTTTCAAAAGCAGTTGTGAGTGGAAATCGAAGTAGAAGTGGTAAAACTATATTTGAGTTTTACGACCAGCTCATCTCCTTTTGGGGTTATTTTAGCCAATTTGAACCGCTTATACATATGTATATATATATACATATACATATATATATATATATATATATATATATATATATATATATATATATATATATATATATATATATATATATATATATATATATATGTATGTGTGTGTGTGTGTGTGTGTGTGTGTGTGAGTGTTTGGGTGTATATTTAACTTATCAAGTCTGTAAGAGTTCTTCGAATAACTGATACTTCAGCTTCATTTATAGAATATATTGGGTTTGGTACATTTTGGTATTATTTTTCGTTTTTTTAATGAGATCTGTTTGTGATTTAGCTAGGTCGTGGTCAACAGAAGTATTTGCTTTTTCACATAAGTTATGCAATGCAAAACAAGATTAAATAACAGTAGGAACAGCCTCTAGTTTAAGGTCAACCTTTCTTGTTAAAATACACCATCTAGCTGTAAGGCGACCAAAAGCGCACTCAATAGGATTTCGTGCTGCTCTAAGCATGTTGTTAAAAATTACCTCTTCATTATTTGAACAATGTTCATATTTTTTCATACAGAATGATAGTAATAGATCGGCTGGATCACCAATATGATAATTAGGTATCTTCTCTGCTTTTTTTGTTGGTTTTTAAAGCGTTTGAGGAAGAATAGCATTTCTTAACTTCTTATTTATTGATGAGTTTGCAAACACTTTAGCAACATGCACACTACATGCAATCAACATCCCTAAAATAGCCTTTGTAATCACATAGAGCTTGAACACTGAGAGAAAAATATTGCCTGTAGCAGAAATATTTTGTGAGTTAGTTAATGGACAACGAATAGAGATATGGGTGCCATAAATGCATCCAAAGGTTTGTGTTATTTCAAATTTGCTTTCAAACTCTGAAACTTTATTCCGCATTTTAATTTGATTTCTTGGAAGAAATAGATACTTTGGCCCAAGATACTTTGATATGCCTTACAAACTGAAATTAAAACGGCAGAGGCAGTGCATACTGGAATTCCAAAAGTATTTGCAGTCATTTCCAAGGATCAAGTATTTTTTAAATAATATAAAGCAATAGGTATTTGTTTATCTGCTGATAGAGCTCTAGAGTTAAGTGAAAAAGGGTCGGGAGATAAATAAGGGCTTAACTCTGAAACCAAATTCATGAAACCATGAAGGCCTAAAATTTGTTTTCCGTACATCAATGGGACTTACATCGGTTTTTATATTATGCCACCATAAATCAGTTCTTCCAATTTTAAACCAGCAACTAGGATTTTTTCTTTTAAAGCGCCTCTCTCTTGCTTGTTCATTTTTTGAAGTAATTGTGATTGTTTTCGTAAGAGAATAATATTTAAAAAATTTTCAAATTTAATTTTTGAAACTTATATAATACTATTAGGCTTTTAAGAAACATTATTTGTGTTATAACACCTGTTAAACATTTTGTTAAAATGCAATGTGTTTTTTTGTCGATAGCCGCCATCCTTAAAGTTTCTATTTAACCAATAAAGAGGCTAGCCCTGCTAGAAAAAGCCAGGCTAACCTCGAGATCATTTTTTGTATTTTTAGCAAATATTCATATAAACGCAATTTTAAAACTGGTTCATTTTCCGGGCTAGCTCGGCAAACGGGCTAGCCCTTGTCCATATAAACAAGCCCCCTAGAGGAATTAAACATGTTTTCAATGTTTTCTTACAAAAGTTCATCGATTTATGACACAGAAAATTTTCTTTTTTTATAAAATTCAAAAAGTCATAACCCTAATACATATATATATATATATATATATATATATATATATATATATATATATATATATATATATATATATATATATATATATATATATATATATTTATATATATATATATATATATATATATATATATATATATATTTATATATATATGTATATATATATATATATATATATATATATATATATACATATATATATATACATATACATATATATATATATATATATATATATATATATATATATATATATATATATATATATATATATATTTATATATATATATATATATATATATATATATTTGAATATAAAGTATATAATAACAGCAAATTATTTAAAGATAATCTTTTGATAAATTATTGGGTAATCTATGTTTTATATTTTTAATAAGAATTTTACTCACGTTTTGTCGAATGTTTTCTGCATCAGATTTTTTTACTATTTTTTTCAAAATGTAAAGCAAAAGATTCGATTGGTGTTAAAATTTCCATATAAGGCAACTTTTTAAACGACGGTGCAAAGTCTGGTCCAAGATTCATGAGATTTATTGTGGAGGTGTCTAACTGAGTTTGCGATAAATTTAAGATTCCAGATTTAATTATATTTTTATTCAATCCGTTTGATAGTTTTTGTTTATTGTAAGTCATTTTATAAAGTTTTTCAAACTTATCTTGTAATGTTTCTTTGTAATTTCGTAATAATATTTTTTCGATTTTTTAGTAACATTTTCAATAATTTTATTGTGATTAGGTTTCAAATTTTTTCTAAATTATAACAAATATTTTTTATAACATTCTTACTTGTAAAAAATCTATATTTTGCTTCGTTTCGGGCGTGTATCAATAAGTTTCTTTGATATTGTTTAGTAATATTTTCGGCTTTTTTCAATTTAATTGGTGATCTTACTTTAAACGATGGCGGCATTATATAATTGGGAACGCACCTTTAAAGAAAGATTAATTAGTTTTTCGATATTGCATTTCTAATTTTTTGTTCTTAAAGTTTTACTGTAGAATTATATATCTTCTTCCTGTAGGGATTAGTAATAAAATATTTCAATGTCATATCTTATTGTACGTGAATATATATATATATATATATATATATATATATATATATATATATATATATATATATATATATATATATATATAGTTCTATAGTTTGTTGGCTTTAGGAAGAGCGGAAGGAAAAAAGTGATTCTTACGCCAACATATACGTCACTTTTAATTACTTTTAACTTTCGTCCAACATTTCCGTGTTGGACGAAAGTAAAAACCATTAATTTAATTACAAATTAATCGTTTTTTAAAAAAACCACAAAAACGCAAATTTAATTGACCAGAATGTTTTTAAAAACATTCTGAATGTTTTTAAAACATTTTAACTGTTTTTAACAATATAAACAATGTTTTTATTTTAATTTTTTTTAATAAAATGTTTTTATTTTTATTTTTTTTAATAAAATGTTTTTATTTTTATTTATTTTTACTGTAAATCATGCGCGGAGTGTTGCTACATCGACTATCTTATAGCCTGACTCGCAAGGGAGTGCTGCTACATCGACTGACAAATAGCCTGACTCGCAAGGGAGTGCTGCTACATCGACTGACAAATAGCCTGACTCGCAAGGAAGTGCTGCTACATCGACTGACAAATAGCCTGACCCGCAAGGGAGTGCTGCTACATCGACTGAGGGTTTGGTTGGGGCAGGCAGTCTATCATTTAAAAAAAAAAAAATTCCGGTCTTGCATTTTAATTTTTACTTTTTGTCAACAAAATATGGAAAAAACTTTCGGACAACATCTAAGGGTTCTATATATATATATATATATATATATATATATATATATATATATATATATATATATATATATATATATATATATGTATATATATATATATATATATATATATATATATATATATATACATATATATATATATATATATATATATATATATATATATTTATATATATATATATATATACATATATTTGAATATAAAGAATAAAATAACAACTGCGTACAAACTAAATTTATTTCTTTTTAAGATTTGTCAAAATGTGAGTAAAATTCTTATTAAAAATATAAAACATAGATTACCCGATAATTTATCAAAAGATTATCTTTAAATAATTTGAAGAAAAAAATGAACGGTTCAACAGTTTATCTGTTTAATAAAGGAACAAGATTTGTACTTATAAACGAAGAGGACGCATTTTATAAATTAGAAGAGGAAATTAAACACTCAATAACTATCAACTATGACCCGACTCAAACCTTTATGACTAAATTCGAGAAACTATTATGCAGGTTACGAAAACAAAAAAAGTTAGATAACAAGACTTATTTTCAAATGTACCCTTCTGACTGCGTACCTCCACGTTTATATGGAGTCATAAAAGCTCACAAGCAAGAAAAGAACTATCCAATGCGGCCAGTCGTTTCTACTATAGGTACCCCACCATATGGATCATCAGAGCATCTTGTAAAAATTATACAACCAACCTTAAACAAAAACAAAACAAGATTATCAAACTCCTCCTCGTTTGTCAACGAAGCAAAATCTTGGTTAATTGATCCTAGTGAAATTCAAGTCTCTTTTGATGTGGTGGCGTTATATCCCTCCATTCCAATTGACAGAGCGATTCCTGTGATTATCGATATTTTAAACAGCGATATTGATAATCTTAAAAAAAGAACCAAACTAATTCTTAGTGATATACATGAAATGATCGAACTCTGCCTTAACCAATTTTATTTTTTATACAAAAATGAGATAAGATCTATACCGAATTCGGGGCCTATAGGTCTGTCCTTAATGGTCGTAGTTGCCGAAGCGTTTTTACAGCATTTGGAAACGAAAGCTCTTATCATTGCTGAGGTTGGTTAATTTTCGCCAAAAACTTACAGAAGGTATGTAGGTGACAGTCATGCAAGATTCGACTCAATACAAAATCATGATTATTTTCTGGAGTTGTTAAATGAACAAGATCCAGCAATAAAATATACTTCGGAAAAAGAAGACAATAAAAAAGAATTAAACTTCTTGGATATAACTGTAACCAATACTGATAACTCATGCTATAACTTCAAAATCCATCGAAAATCGGCTATCACTAATATAAAAATAAAACCAACATCAAACGTTAATCCAAAATTAGTTGTGGGTGTTTTTAAAGGTTTTGTATCTCGTGCCGTTAAAATTTGTTCCAAAAATTACCTTGATGATGAAATACAGTTTTTAGTAAACATGTTTGCAGAAAATGGGCACGATAGATTAAAGCTTGAAACAACTGCTTAGAACTATATTCAGAAAAGAATCAACCTTTCTAAAATAAATTATAATAAAACAGAAACATTTAAATATACAGATAAACTTCCATGGCTCCCAAGAATAGGTCCAAAACTAAGAAAAGAACTTAAACCTTACAACGTCAGAATAATATTTACTACACCACCTACGTTAAAAAATATCTTATGCAACAACAAGTCTAAGTTAATGCCAAATAGCAATCCCGGTGTCTATAAACTCACATGCTCTTGTGGCAGTATATACATTGGTGAAACAAAAAAGAAAATTTTAACGAGATGCATTGAACATCAAAAAAACTATTTAAAAGGTATATGGGATGTATCTGGTGCAACCGAACATGGTAGAGAATGTAATAATATGTTTGATTGGTCAAATCCGAACACACACACACACACACACACACACACACATATATATATATATACATATATATATATATATATATTTATATATATATATATATATATATATATATATATATATATATATATATATATATATATATATATATATATATTTATATATGTATATATATGCATTTATATATATATGTATATAAATATATATTTTTATATACGTATATAAATATATATGTTTATATAGGGGCTCTATGAAAAGATTGTGGTGACACCAGTCATCCGTATCTTCTTTGAGCTCCTGTCTGTCTTATATATATTCTTTGTGTAACGTAAAAGTTTCATTGTAATTTTATTATTTTATTTTATATAAACAGCAAAAAAAAAAAAAAAAAAAAAAAATATGTATATATATATATATATATATATATATATATATATATATATATATATATATACATATGTATGTATATATATATATATATATATATATATATATATATATATATATATATATATATATATATATATATATATATATATATATATATATATATATATATATATATATATATATATATATATATATTGAAAACATGTTTAATTCCTCTTGGTCGTAAAAAAATTGAACATTGAAAACATGTTTAATTCCTCTTGGTCGTAAAAAAAGGAATAGATATGTACGAAAACAACGTTGTTTTTAATGTGCTAACAAATTTATTAACATATTTAAAACAAACTTGCTTTTTTTTTTTAATTTGTTAACATATTTAAAACAACGTTTTTTTAATACTTATCTATTCTTATTTATTCTAGCGTATATCAAATTTGAAGTTAGCGATTAATTTTTTACTAAACATTTTTAAGTAGGTATTTCCTAGAAATGAACCTCATTTCTGGTTGGATTTTGTGACTTTTGTTTCGCAATCGTTCCGGCAAGATTTTTTCTCAAAAAGTTTCCGGCAAGGTTTTTTCTCAAAACGTTTTCTGTTTTCTCAAAAAGTTTTTGGCGCGAACGCAAGAGTTTTTGCCGCGATCATTTTTAACTGCTCTTCAGGAATATCATTTAAAAAATCGAAATAACAATACAAAGTATTGAAAAAATTATTACAAACAACGCGGCGTTGTTTGTAATAATTTTTTCAATAATTTTTTAAAATTTTTTAGCGCGAATTGTTCGCGCGACTAATTAAAACTAAATGTCGTGTAGACTGAAATATTTTTACGTTGGGTTCAATTTACTCTAAAATATGCAGTTAAGCAACCAAGGGTCATGGCTTAATTGGTCAAAAGTTGAATGTTTTAATGTGTTAGTATGTTGAAATATGAGTTATATTTTTTGTTCATGGAAGAATATATGTATTTTTACACATTTTTCGTATTATTTTAATCATAATAAATAAGTCTTCAAAAAGATGCTCGATAAACCACCATGATACTTCTTCTATACATACAGTTTTACATTTAAAATTGATACTTAAATTAATATCTTTCTTTTAAGCTAGAGATTTTGAAAGTTAATCAATAATCTTGAGATATCTTATTTTTTCTTGTATAAATTGACATTTTTCGTTTTCAAAAAGTCTTAAAACCGAAAATAATGAATTAACTTTAAAATCTCTAACTAAATATTAACCTAACACACTAAGGACCATTTGTGAAATTTTTTTATAAATGAAGTAAAAGATAAGTATAAGTTTATCTCTGATGTTTCTATGTGACTTTTTGACTAATTTTCAGAAAATTGGGACAAAATATTATTTTTTTATTTAATAAAAAAAATAAAAAATTTTTTAAGACTTTATCTTGCATGTTAAAATGTAAATGTTATAAAAATTTATTTATCACTAGACATTTAAAACATCTTTATTTTAAATTTTATAGTTGATACAATATATTTCGTAAAAATAATATTTATTAGTAGGTATAAATAGTATATATAAATAAAACAGTATGAAAAAATGTTTACAAATATCTTAACTTACAACGTGTGACGTGCTACACATCAGTGTTGTCCGTGTTTAACCAAGAATTGCATTTAGATCATTTTATGAAGTAAGTATATGTTTATTCTTTATTATTGTGCTATTAGGATACTTATAAACACAAAATATTTTTTTTTTGAGAATAAAAAAATGCTTGAAAGTTATTGAAGCTCCAATTTTTATCTTTTTATTATTAGATCTTCATAATTGTTTATATTAACTATTATTTTTACTTTTATATTTTTGTTTTGTTTTCTGTTATATTACGTATTCATGAATATTAGAGCTATGTTCATTAAGTTTTAAAATTATCTGGATTATTTTGCATTTTTTTTGTTTACTTGTATTGTAACTTCATTAAATATTTTTAGAAAGGATAAATTTTTACTTGGTTACAGGTTATTAACTTATTATTAAGTTATAATTAAGTTTATAAACAAGTTTATTATTGATTACAACAGTTTTATTATTAAAAGACCTCCAGGAATGTAAAGACTGGTACTGATTTGAATAAAATGTATAAACAGCTACAAAAAAGTATTTAAAGAATTATAATTAGTATATTCAATCAACTATTTGAATATGTTACATTTTATAAGTAATGAAGTGAAATGTTCACAAATTTTCTATTTTTAAAGATATAAATGTTTTATATTAATAATTTTTCATACAAATGTTGGTGTATATCTTAAAAAACTGTGTTTCTCTCATATATATTCATTAATATCCATTTATATGTTGCATGTTCAAAAAAAATTTTAAGTTTGTTTTTCAAAGTTGATAAATATCTGATACAAGGTATCAAATATACTTTGTATGAGGTTATAGTAATCTGATACAAGATATCAGATTATTAAAAACCTTGATGTTTGTGTTAAGGTTATCAATGTATAGCCGTGATCCAAACAGGGATGATGAGTCCCAAAAGGACACTGGATTTGTAAGTCACAAAAAGATTACTTCAAATATTGTAAATTTCAAAATAAATAAATCACAAATGTAATGATTTGCAAAGCTGCTCAGTTTTATTGCTTTTTATTAAAATATTTGTGCTGGCAAATATCAAAAAGAATCTACAAGCAACAAAATTTTTGCTTTCATTTTATTTCTGAAAATCCTTTTACAATTTGATTATATCTCGATTTCAAAAATTATATTTATTCAAACTAAGTAATATATTTTTTTAGACTTGGATTTTATTTATATCAAAGATTGGATTTTATAAAAAAGATAGCATACTCAAAATATAAAAATAATTTATTTCTATTAGTTTTTATAAATATTATTTGTTATAAAAATATCAATAACATGACACCTTTCTTATGTTATGCTTTTTCTTTTTTTAGAATTAATTAAGGTGTAGATGAATATAGTAGTTCTATTAGTTTAAGGTTAGACTATTATATTGGTTTAAAATTAAATTATTCTATTGGTTTAAGATTAAGTTAAGGTTAGCTATTTAATCTACAACTTATGTAAAGCTAGGCTGTTCAACAAGCTATGTAAATTACAGTGTGTGTAGATTTATGCAATAGAATTTACAAATTGAATGAATTTAGAACATGTAAGATAGATTGATTGTACAGTAGTAATTTTTTATTTTCGTTATTTAGGTATTAGCAGGCTCTACTTGACAACTTACCATCCTGCAACGAAATTAAAAGAACCTTCAAGTACAAGGCAATTTAAAATAATTCTTTTTGCAGCATTTTCTAAGAAGAATTTTCCCTTTATTTTTTTTACTAATTAGATAACTTATATTTCATAATTTCTTTAAATTATTTTTGGAGACAAAATTTTTTGTTTAAAAGTTATTTTACATATAGACTTTTAGTTTTAATATTTATTCTGAAAATATCAATTTGATTTACGTTATTAAAATATCAATTTTATTTACGTGAGAGTATAATCTCAAGATATAATTAAATAACGATAGGATGAGGTACATAAACATTCGCTTTGTTTTCTTAGAAAAAAAACCGATTGCGCAAACTGGCAATCGGGTGGTTTTTTAACTAAAATTAACGCCGTGCAAGTTTGAATAACATAAAAGAACTTTGCTTAAAGAAACAGAAGAGTTATTAAAAGATCAAGAAAAGAACTTCACACAAATAGTATGTGGAAATATGAAAATAGTTACTGATCGACTCGACAAAATAGATAATAAATTAAATATTAACAAAGTAAATATGCGAAATATTGAAAAAGAATTAAACGATGTGAAAGAAAGTCTCAACTTTCAAGAAGAAAAAATAAAAGAAAGAATTAACACAAATAAGAAAGAAATGTGATCTTGAAGTTTAAGACATGAATAAAAAAAATACTGACTTACTTTAAAAAAAATACTGACTTAAATTCGCTTTAGTCGTAACAGATTAGAGTCGATGGTTTGAAACATTCACCAGGAGAAAGTTAAAATGATTGTGAAAAATCTGTGAAAAAAATAAAAATTTCTAAAAATCTTAAGCAAAATTATGGTGGAAGACAAAACACCAAGAACTATCGTAGTGAAACTATTAAACTACTAAGATAAAATTAATAATTTAAGTTCACTTAAAAACCTAAATGGAAGTGGAATATATATATAAATGAAGACTTTTCTAAAGAAACTATGTAAGAGAGAAAGAAACTTTGGGAAGAAGTTAAAAATCTTCGCAAATAAGGTAAATACGCAACGATTAAATTTGATAAAGTTTTTTGTAACGAATTCAGCAAATAAGAAAGATTATGCGTTTAATTGAGAAAATGTTTTACGTAAGTTTAAACGATCGAAGCAAAGTTAGTTCCTTTAACTAATGGCTAAACAAAACAACAAGTGGTGTGAAAATAAAATTTTTAGTATGAAAACATTTTATTGACTTCTGTGATTTAAGTGCGACAGATTTTTTGTAAAATTTATTCCAGTCCTAGAAAAGGTTGATGAAGTCACAAAATTTGGGCAAATTTTTAGCCCAATTATGGTCCCACTTTTTTTGCCAATTAAAAAATCATATAAAAAATCTGTTCCAATCATATCACAGAACAACCTTGGAAGAACAATAATCCAAAAAATATTTTGTTAAAGTTGTGTAGATCTTAAGATACGCTGGCCGGGGTCTTTCAATAACTTTGTGGTTTTTGGTCTATTTTACAGGTGCCATTTTACTAAAAATTTACTTTTTTAGAAAAACCTTTTTGTAAAAATAAACAAGCTTAATTTTGTATATCTTATTGTGGGTCTTTTCTCTGGATTAAAGACATACAACCTAAATTTGCGTTTTCGTCTAAATTGACCTATTCCATTTTCAAACAATATATTAAAAAAATCATTTTTTCAACAAAATATATTCTTGATTTTTTTTAATTTGGTAAAAAGTATTTTCAGTTGCTATACGGCATATTGATTTGCTAGGTTTTATTTTGAGTTTTACTTCAGAAGTATGTAGAATATTAATTTTATAATATATTTTGTGATTATATATTCTTGGTATATATTTATTTTATATAGTATATAGATGTTTTTATTGTAGAAGAAAATAGAGTTTTGTTAAGGGCTTCGTGATAAGGCCATTACGATCTTCTTGAAGTCCTGCCCGTTTAATATTATAATACTTAGTGTAAATAATATTAGAAGGCAAGTAAAAAAAAAAATAAAAAAAAAATAAAAGATGATATCTGTAGTAGGGTAGTGGCAAATGTCTACGATAAATAATCCTATATTTGAAATTTAACGATAAATAATCCTATATTTGAAATTTTTAAGTCTTCAATTAAAACAGGAGTTGTAAGTTAAAAATGTACCGGACAAGTTAAAAATAGCTAAGGTAGTATCAATATTTAAAACAGGAGAATCATACTTAATTAATAACTATAGAGCTATCTCGGTACTCCCTACCTTTTCTAAGCTTCTCGAAAGAGTAATCTTTAACAGAGTGTACGAATATTGAACCCAAAAAAATATCCTAAATAAAATGCAATTCGGTTTCCGAAAACGATATTCAACTAAACTCACAATCCAAAATCTAGTTAACAATTTAAGTGATTCTTTTGATAAAGAACAGTATGTTCTAGGAATCTTTATAGACCTGTCAAAAACGTTTGACACTGTAAATAACAATATCTTACTTGAAAAGGTGTAAAGCTATGGGATGAAAAACATAACCCTTGACTGGTTCAAAAATCAAAAAATCAAAAATCGAAGCAACAGACAACAACGTGTTATTTCAAATAATTATAAACACTCAAAACTACTATGAGTTAAGTGCGGTGTCTCCCGAAGTTCCATTCTTGGACCTCTTCAAATTTAATATATATTAAAGATCTTAAAAAAGCCTCAAAAAACTTGATGTGATTATGTTTGCTGATGAAGCAAACTTGTTTTATTCCTTGAACTCAATCAAAGACCTTTATAAATGTATAAACATAGAGCTTAAAAGATTAAATATTTACTTAATACTTAAGAGCAGCCGTAGCGCACTTGCCTAAGTAACAAAGAATCCGTGGTTTAAACCCCACTTCTGGGCAAGTTTTGCGACATCGGTTAGGAAGGAAACGTGAACTTCCATTTAAATACTCATCCTCGGTGCTCTGTGATAAGACCATAAGGACTTTTTGGGGTACCTAAATTTAATATATATATATGCATATATTTATATGTATATATATATATATATATATATATATATATATATATATATATATATATATACATATATATATATATATATATATAAATATATATATATATAAATTATGTTAGTGTATTCTACAAACAGAGTGCTCAATGTTCTAAAAGAACAGTGCAATAATAAATTAGTAAAATAAATTAAATTAATTAGTAAATTAGATTAGTAAATTAGTAAATTGAATGTATATACTAAGTTAATGTATAAACTAATTTATATATATATATATATATATATATATATATATATATATATATATATATATATATATATATATATATATATATATATATATATACATATATATATATGTTTATACATATGGTTAAAATTAAATAAGTTATCACTAGGTACAGAAAAAACAAAATACATATTGTTTCATTTCAAAAAACAAAAAAATAATTTACTACTACCCTTCCCTTACTAAAAATAGATAAGGTAAACATTGAAAGAGCAGAAACAACTACATTTTTTGGGATACTTATTGATGAAAGTTTATTTTGGAGAGCCCATACAAGTACAATAAATACCAAAATTTCAGAAAATATTGCGATGCTCCTATTATTCCTATGTTGTCCCAACATAATCTTAAATCTCTTTATTTCTCTTACATCCAAACTTATCTTACGTACACTAATTTTACATGGGCAAGAACACACAAATCCAAATTGAGTACTGTTTTTAAGGCAAAAATATGCAGCAAGATTAGTTTATATTAAAGATAAACTCACCGATACTGAACCCTTACTAAAAACCTTGAATGCACTAAATGTTTACAGTTAAAAATCTACCAAAATATACTCCTCATGCTTAAATACAAACTTGGACTAGTCCCATCGCATTTTTTAGATAACTTTTTTCCATTTGACTTTAATAGATAAATAACAAGAGCAACAGGCAACTTCATATTGTCTGAGAGAGCAACTAAGTTCTCACGGTTTTCTATTTGCTACCGCGGTCTGTACCTATATAACAAAATATTATTCAAAAATATAGAACTTAAAGTATTAAATAATCCTGCCAACTTGAAAAATAAACCAAAACACCTCATTCCTAATATCGACAATATCGACATGTATTAAACACAACAAAAAAATTTATACTAAAATATTTATGCGTATTACTGATTATATATTGTTTAACCGCTTTTGACTAGAGAGCCTATATACTCAGAGAGCGGACATACGTGTAATCATTTATGATTGGTTGTTTGATTTTTTTAATTTTAGACGCTATGTTTTTGCCAAAAAAACTAACTGAGAGTAAAAACTACAACAAAACTTCATCTAATATTTGACCTAAAAGGTAAAAGTATGCCTGGTTGTGCTGCAGTAGGCTGCCTTAACAGACCCGAGAAAGGATTTTTAATGAAATGCTTCACGAGAAATGAAAAACAGAGGGCTATTTGGACTTCTAAAGTTAAACGACTTAACTGGATACCTACAAGCACAAGCTTTTTATGTGAAGTAAGCATAACAAAAAAATATGTAATTCATCCTAAGAATAATTTATTGTAGAATCAATAAAAATACATGTTTGTTTAATTCTTTTATTTAGGCACACTTTGATGCTGATCAATGAGAAAAGACCAGAGAAGATGGATCACGAAAACTCAAACATAATGCCATTCCTACTATCTTTAACCACGTTAGTCCGAAACATAAGCGAAAAAATCCGGTCAAGCCCTTTCCAATACCAAAAAAAATGAAAATTAATTGTATAGAAAGTGAAGAAGTCGTGGAAAATATTTTGATTGAAGTAAATAACAATGAAGTATCTAATCACTTTGTGCTACTGACGTTGATAAAAATTCACTTATTTAAATGCAAAATTGGAGAAATTAAGAAAAAAAGTCATTATTCAAACGAAAAAGATAAACATTTTAAAACTTAAAGCAAGAATAAATGCTACTCAAAAGCATAATTTTAAAAGGAGAGATAAATTTAGTGTTCTCAAAACAATACTTAAAGAAGATCAAATTATATCCCTTAGAAGAAAAAATATGAAATTCATTAAATCGTCAAATGATACTATAAATGAAGCATTAGAACTCAAATTTACATGTGGTCAAAGTGGTTATGAAAACTTACTTCGTTTAAATTTACCATATCCATCATTACGTACCGTACAACGAAGATTAGAAAGTCTAAAATTCCAAAGTGGCATTTTTACAGAAGTCTTTGACTTTATGAAAACTAAAATTGATGTTATGAAAATTCACGAAAAAGAATGTATTTTAATTTTATTTAAATGTCTATAACTGAGAGTGTTGACTATGACACATCTACAAGCTTTTATTATGGATTTGTTACATTACCTGAACATTATAGCCAAGCTAACCATGCTTTAGTTTTTATGCTTGGAGGAATATCTACAAGGTGGAAACTAACTGTTGCATATTATTATACTGGAAGTTCTGTTAATGGGGGTGTATTAAAAAACATTGTCCTATTGATTTTTTAGCAGATGTGCCACATTTATTAAAGAATATAAGAACATCTCTTTTATGTAACAAACATTTCATAATAAAAGCTAAGATTCAAGAAAAGTATAAACTTAAATCACCAATTATAGATTCAAAACACCTTAACAAGCTTGTAGACTATCAAGAAGGAATGGATTTGAAGTTTGCTTATAAACTCACATCAGATCATCTTGATGAGAAACATTTCAACAAAATGAAAGTATCAAGAGCGACATCTGTTATAAATCATGATGTAATTTGCGGAATAAAATTTATTGCAAATGAAATAAAAGACGATTCTATGCTCACGACTGCTTGGTTTATAGAAATTATTGATAAATGGTTTACATTAATGACTTCCCAAAACCCTGGTATGGCTCTTAGTATAAAAAATAACAAAGTTTACAATGAAACAATAACGCTTTTAAATGAGGTCATAGAGATATTTCGTGGTTTAAAAGTATTAAGCCAAAGTGGAAAAATAATGTTAAAACCTATTCAATTTGGTGTTATATTATTGACAACATCAGTTATTAACTTTCAAAATAAGATTCTTCTAGAAAAAAAGTTTGATTTTCTAATGACATCACGATTTACCCAGGACTGCTTAGAAAATCATTTTTCACTGGTTCGTGCAAAACAAGTAGTTCCTACTGCTCTTAAATTCAAAAATATATCATCATAGGGCAGTTATGATATAGATGAAAGTCAATTCTTATTAGGTTCTCTTGATATAGTCAATAGTAAGGTGCTTAAGCCACAGCAGAGAGAGTGCATTGTTTTACCCAAAGATTGGGATAAAACCTCCAGCTTAACCCTAAGTGATGCTGAGAAAAATTGTTTGTTTAATATTGCAGGGTACATAATTTCTAGAGTTAAAAAAGTTTAAAAAATTTGCACATTTTGTTTTGAATCTCTAGGTTCTAAAATTAGAGTTAATGCTGATTATGCAAAGTTTTTTATAGACAAAGAGCACAAAGTGGGAAATTTATTTTTTGCAATCGAAAAAACTTTTGCATTTTTTTTACAAATTGAGTTTATATTCAGATCATTTGAGTCATACCTTGTTTCCCAAAAGAATTGTAATACTATGGTTAAAGAAAAAATTTATTCTGATGAAAAAAATTAAAAGTTTAACTTTGTATCCTAATTGTCATCAAATTAAATTGAAGCTACAAACAGGTTTATAAAAATTAGACTTAAAATATTTAGCCTTAAAAAAAGCGTTTATTATGTAAAAAGAAAAGAAACAAAAAAAGTTCTCGTGAATTAAGCAGCAAGAGTATGGCAATGCATGCATTGGCACTAAAAGTTAAAGTTCAACTTAAGAACTAATTTATAAAAAAAATTGTAAAACCTTTGTCAAGTTATTTTGTAGATTACAACTATTTTTTTGCTGTTTTTTTTAAGTAATTTGCCAAATAAATTTTTGTCAAAAAGTTGTTTTGAAAAAAAAACAACTTTTAAAAAAAAACAAAAACTTGTTTTTGTTTAAAACAAAATTATGTGTTTAATTGTTTTTTATTATGTTTTTAAGTTTCAATTAATTTTACTTGAATTCATGTGTTATACGCTAGTTTGGCAAAAACATGGCCGCCGTTTTCCGTATGTCCGCTCTCTGAGTATATAGGCTCTCTACTTTTGACTATATATAAAAATGAAATAGACTTTATTTAACCATTGAAAGAGGTACTCGATGATAAGTCTTCATAGACTTCTTCGAGTTTTCCTTTACAACAAAATGTATATATCTGAAGAAACAAAACAATTTTTTCTTTTTTTTTCTTTTTTTTAATCTTTTATTTTTAAAAAGAACTAGTAGTTTTTATGACAAGAAGCACTATTCATTTACGTTATACTTAGTTAAACTTGTTCAACTACTTTTCATTGCGTTTTATGTGGTAATACTATGTTATATTTTTTACGTTGCATTGTATTTTGTCATGTAGTTGTAACGTAACCATGTGTAAATTTATTGAAGTTATTAAAAAAAAAGAAGAAAATATCTACAATAATTCAAGATGGAATGCCGGAATTTATTGTTTACTTTTTAAGACAATGACACAGACTCGGTAAATTAAATCAAAAAAACATTATCCTACAGGGAAATGAAGAACTACAGGTAAATATAATTAAAAAGTACAAATTTCTTAACGTATGCAATGTAATTTTAGAAGCTTAGGAATATTGTGGTGCATAAAGAGTTTCTATCCAGTTTTAGTCAACAAACTAGCTCTTTTTCATCAAAAATGTTACCTACCTCTGAGAATAGTCTCGTTTTAAATGTTACTTATTTTATGTAGTTAAAAAATAAAGAATCCCTAATTTACTAAATATTTAAGTTTTAACCTAAATGGAAAATTAGAAAACAAAGAAATAATTTTAACTATGAATATTATGTAGGTTAAAACTTTTAATGCATAAAATTATAACTACATATAAATAATAAGAAATAAATTAAAAAAAAATTAGATTTAAATGAAACAAATATCTGGTTAATGAAATAGGTTATATATGTTATAGTTTATAAATATATATTATATAGCCACGATGCAGAGGTGCAGTCTTTCACTTTCAATCTTGAAAACAAAATATTACATTAATAAAATTCTTGTTCCGGCTGGAACAAGAAATTTATTAAAATCTCTGGCACATCCGGTTCTAGCCAGAATTTAAAATTCCCATTTCGGTACACCCCTAGTATTTACCATTATGGACGAGTGAAAACAAACCGTAAATTCACAGATAAAAGATGAAGATGATTTGATAAAGTCATTAATATGCATATTGTATTTGTTTGCACGAGATGACTTTCGCAAATGGCAAATTCAAATTCAAATTAAATGTATTCTGAAATAGATTTTACATTTCAGGGAATATTTACATATAGTACTAATTTTAAGTAAACACCGTAATAAGAAACTAAAACACCAAACTAAAAAAACAAAAAAACACATAAAAAAAACACAAAAAACACAGACACACAAAAAAAACAACGTAAAACAGTACAATACTTAAACGAAAAACTTTTGGAATAATATTTAAGTAAAAAGTTTGATAATTTTGGACATAATTCAAATTTCTTTTATACATCTATCTAGAATAAAAGACTTTTATATACCTAATTAAAATATAGCAATAAAAGAGAAGTAGATTATAATATTATACAGTAACAACATTGTTAATAATGTAGTAATATAAGTACCGGTAATAATAATAGGCAATAATAATAAAAACTCCAGTTATTGGTAACAATATTCAAAATGATAATAATTTAAATGATAAAGATAACACTTCTATTATTAATAATAAAAATAATAATAATGATAGTAATGATAATAATATTAATAGTAATAATAGCAACAATAATAATAATAACAATATTAAAAAATAGCAATATTTATAATAGTGAGAGTTAAAAATTGAATAATGATATTAATTTGAGAAAAAGTTAAGAAAGAGCGAGTATTAGTAGTAATAAATCAGCATTAAAATGAAGAAAGTAGTAGAAATTTTTTTTGGAAAGGTCAACTATTAGCAGTTATAGACCAACATTGAAGTGAATAAGGTTAAGATAGATAGTAGATAGTTAGCAGTAGAGTAGCATAGAAATTAGGAAGAATACTTGTTTAATAAAAAATTAAATACACTGTTTTTGAATTTGGAAAATTTAGGGAGAGATTTTAACTGTGAAGGGAGACTATTCCATGTGCATATGCTCTGATATTTAATCGATTTATGTCCATAACAAACAGTTCTATGTTTAGGTATAGATAATTTGAAGCTTTTAGCTGAACGAAGTTGGTAATTAGTATTTTTTTATAAGTAAAAAAATTAGTAAGCGGAGAAGGAAAGGTTTTATGTCGCTGTTTCCAAACAAATAAACTGTTGGAGTGTTGAATAAGATCTTTTAACTTAAGTATCTTTGATATGTAGTAGAGCATATTTGGGTCAGAGTTAAAATGCTGAAAATAGATTATTTTGAGGGCTTTATTTTTGAGGTGAGATAATCTTTTAAGTGTTAGAGATTATGTTTGTCCCCATATTTGACAAGCATATCTAAGATGAGACTCAAAAACCACATGATATATGTTAAGAAGCGTTTCCAGATAAGGATAATGTCGTACTTTGGCCAACATACCGTTGGACCTGCTTAGTTTCAGTGCTAAGTCTTGAAGATGGGATGCAAAACTTAAATAAGAATCAATTTTGATACCAAGATACTAGATAAAATTCACAGTATCTATTTTGTGACCACTTAATCTGAAATTAAGTTGCTTTTTAATTTTTGTTTGACTTGATTTAAAGATAACAATTTCAGTTTTTTCGGAATTGAGTGATAATTTGTTAGATAGAAGCCACTGGAGTAAATTCGCTAAGTCATAGTTTATATTTTTGTTTATCTTTTTATGTGATTTGTTTATTAAAAGCAGATTGGTGTCATCAGCAAAGTGGTAAGCAGAGGAAAACTTCAGAGAGGTGTTAAGATCATTAATAAAGAGAAGGATAACCATGAGCGAGATCTCGTCTCGTTCTCGTTTATCGTGAGAAATGGGACTTCTCGTGAGAAACGAGAAATAGAAAATTCTCGCGAGAAGTAGAACAAGACAAATAATATTATATTATTTTCCAAATTAAAAATTATTATAATTTACAAAATGCTTAAAAATTTATTTTTTTAATTATGAAATATTTTGACGTGATTTTAATAAATCTAATTAAAAATTTAATTTGTTTTTGACAAAAACAAATTAAATTTTTAATTAGATTTTTGATTAGATTTTTTAATTAGGTTTTTTTTTTAAATCTAATTAAAAAATTTTAATTAGACTTTAAATATTTTTAATTAGATTTTAAATACAAAAACGTTTTGTATATAATGGTGCACTTTCGACTTAATTTCATTAGTTTACCAGTGGAATTCAACTTGACACATATTGTTCATATTAAAAAGAAATATTCTTGCCTCATTTCAACGATCAAAAATGTCACCTAGAAAAAACAAAATCTGGAGATATTTTCAAAAAACAAGTGACGGTGCTGAATGCAAGGCGTGCAAAAAGTCTTTGAAAACAAAAGATGGAAACACAGGCGGACTTCATCGTCACCTCGAAAAAAAACACAGCCAAGATTACGTTGAGTATCTGAAAAAACTGACGACTCTCTTCTTCCTCCTCCTAAGAAGAAACAACGAACCATGGTCAAAATGCTTGAAACAAAGTGCATATAAGACAATTCCATTCAAAAACCGTTTGACTCTGCAATGCTGGATTACTTTTGCACTGATCTGGCATCCTTTTCAGCAGTCGAAGGAAGAGGTTTCAAGAAATTGTTTGACTTTGCAAAAAACTAAAATGAGCCTTCATCACAAAACAGCATATTTAAGAAAGCTTTCAGTTCGGTCAAGAGAAGTTCTAGCTGGAATAAAGAGCATAATAACGGAGATTACGCCAAATCTGAAAAGTGCTGCATTTACTTCTGACCTTTGGACTTCTAGAACTCAGGACAGCTACATCTCTTGGACTTTTCATGCTATTGACGAAAATTGGAGACTACATCACTGGACACCCAATGTCCAACAGTTCCCAGGAAGACACACAGGTATCTTAATTGAAGGAAAGCTGGATTTATTCTTAGAAGACCTAAATTTGCTTGCTGATTTGCCAATGTACTGCGTGAACAACCAGGCAAGAAATATGGAACTTGCAGTCAAATTGTCAAAGCGCCTTGACCAATACTCATGCAACAACCATATTTCGCAATGCGCAGTTCGAGACTCATTTGGAATGACTGCTGGACTGGATGATGCGTTGCAAACATGCAAAGATTTGGCTTCTTTAACTCACCAGTCAACAGTTGCAGCTGAGTTGCTTGAATCAGACTCAGACGCTCAAGGAATCAATTATAGACAGTTGCCAATCTGTTGACACAAGATGGAATAGTGAACTGGATTGCATAGCTTCTGTCCTACATCTAAAGAGTGCAATTATCAGCTTATGTGCAAATGAGGATATTTTTTCTTCAAAGACCATCAGTGCATCACAGTGGAAATCAATCGAAGAAGCAGTAGAAATTTTGGCACCACTTAAAGAATCTACAGAAACGTTGTCGCCTGAGTCTATTCCAACAATTAACAATGTCGCCGATTCTCTTTATTTAATCCATGACAAAATTGATCAATTTTTTGAGACGGATGGAAAAAATAGCTACGGTGTCTTGTATGCAAAAAACTTGAAAAGCTGTATAGAGAAAAGATTTCCTTTTTTTCACACTGGAAACTTATTGAGTGCTGCAGCAAACTATTTAAATCGTGCTTTAAAGGGACTTCACTTGAAGCTCTTCAAAAAATTTCAAACAACAAAAGAATGGTTAGCCTCACAGGTTAAGGATAATGTTGAGTGCCAACCTGTTGCCAGAGTCCTTTCAGCAAATTTGTCCCCTAATTCAAAACTGAAGCGCAAGTTAAACGTCAGACTTGAAACACAAGAACCAACATCTAAACTAAATCCTATTTTGAGCGAAATGTGCCAGTATGAATATCTCCCTGATGCCAAAAAAGACTTTCCGATTCTTGATTGGTGGAAATTGCATTCAAATAAATTGCCAAAACTCTCTTCATTAGGTAGACAAATTTTAGCTATTCCAGCAAGTTCAACTAAATCAGAGAGAGTTTTTAGCTCAGGTGGAAATGTCGTCCGATCATCCAGACACAACTTACACCCAGAAAAAGTAGAACAAATCATCTTAATCAAAGAAAACATTGTCTTGTTGGAAAAGTTTGGTAAAAAAATTCTGAATTAATATTTGAAAAAGTTGTTTACATTTGACAATTGTCATTTGTGTCTATTTGTCAAAACCATGTTTACATATTTTTTTTTGCTTGGATTTTAATAAATTTGTTTTCAAAAGTTGTTAAATTTCTTGTCTCGTCTCGTTCTCGGTCTCACGAGAAGTACTAACTTCTTGTCTCGGTCTTGTCTCGATTTGAAAAAACCTAGTCTCGCTCATGGTTAGAGAAAGAAAAGTAATGGTCCTAATACAGAATCTTGTGGGACACCATTTGTTGATTTTCTTAATTCAGATTTTATCCCATTAATAGATACAAACTGTGTTCTATTTTGAAGATAAGAAGAAAACCATTGGAGTGTTGTGCCTCTGATATTGTAGTACTCCAACTTTCTGATAAGAATGGAATGATCAACTGTATCAAAGGCTTTCTGGAGATCAACAAAAACACCACATGCAAACAATTTATTGTCCAAAGCTGGTCTAATTTTTTAGTTATATCAATTAGTGCATGTGTTGTTAAATGATTGTTTCTAAACCCATACTGATTTTTATAAAGACACTTGAATTTCTCCAGAAAGTTGTAGAGTCTATTGTGTTAAGCTTACTCAAATAGTTTGCTTATATTTGAGAGAAGAGAGATTGGGCGATAATTAGAGTATTCCAGTAGAAAGCCTTTTTTATGCATTGGTGTCACTTTAGTTATCTTAAGGAGATCTGGGAAAATTTCATTTCTAAATGAGTTATTCATAATTATGAATAGTGGCTTTGAGATTATAATTGGAATAAGCTTAAGAATAAATGTGAGAAGGCTGTTTGGGCCCAGACATTTTTGGTTTCGAAGTTTCATAATGAGACTCGATACCTCAACTTCAGTCACTGGCTTAAAGAAAAAAGAACTTTCATTAGGATTTTTTAGAAAGTCTTTAACATCATATTTAGGGATAATTTTTTTGTTTATTAGATTCTCTTGGATAGTAGCAAAGTAATTGTTAAAAATATTAGCAATTGTGGTTGGATCAGAGATGACTTTATCATTTATTTTGAGATTGAAAGCGTTATTGTATATAGTAGGTCTGATGTTGATAATTTCTTTTATTCTTTTCCAAGTTCTTTTAATGCTGTTTAGGTTGTTGATGAAAAAATAATAATAAGGAAATATAATACATTTTTTTGGATTGTTTAAGTAAGTTGCTTATTTTATTTCTATATAACCTAAATTTATCAAAGAGTAGATTTCTTGTATTAGTATTGTTTGATTTTTTTTATAAATGACATTTTTGGTTGAGATGGATTTGCGAATACTAGCAGTTATCCATGGTTTAGATTTAAGTTTAATTTGGTTTTTTGTTAAAACTTTGTATGGAGCATGCCTGTCTAGAACTTTTTCAAATGTATTTAAAAAACTTATCATTGTTTTATTTATATCGACGTCTTTTATTTGCACCTCCCAGTTTATATTAGATATATCTTGTATAAAGGTGTCAGTATCAAAGTTTTTAAAGCATCTTCTAGAGATTTTTATACTCTTTTTTTGGTGTAATACCAGGAATACAGAGAAACTGGGCCATGCGGTCTGAAATAGAAACTGTTAGATTGCCATAGATTGTTTCAGTAGGAGTTTATAAAAATATTATCAATGGGAGTTTTGGTTTTTAAGGTTATACGTGTTAGAAGTATAATGGTTGGAAGAAGCGAGCAAGAGAATAATGTTTTGAGATAATTAGAAACAATAGGAGATTCTCTTTAATTAAATAAGTCCATGTTGAAATCACCCATTAATATAATATTTTTTTTTTCATAACCTAATTTCTCAAGTAAAGGTGTTAAATAGTTTGCAATGAACTGTTTTGGATTTAAAATTGGATGACGATATATGCAGCCAATTAAAGTATTGGTTTTATGAGGGTTGATAGCTTAAACAAAAACTGATTCAAGAAATTTCGAGGCATAGATTGTAAGATCATCACGAACTACAAAGTTAAGATTAGAGCTTAGATAAAGAAGAGCCCCACCTTTTTTTGACTCAGTAGGGCAATGTTCAGTGTTAAATCCATTTATGGTAATATCAGTTATATTTGAGTCTTTTATATATAAATTTGATTCAGTAATTCCCATAACCATAGAGGAAGTGTTAAGAGTGCCAATAAGGCTACGGAGATCGTCGATATATTGTGGTAAGGAAGCAATATTGAGATGAAGATATATATCAGTATCAGGATTTAAAGAATTGTTGAATTCAGTAACATAAAGATATTTACAATTAATATTTGGATTGTATACATTATTCATTTCTCTATATAGACATTTTAGGTGAGCAGGAGATTCAAAAGATTTTAATAGCTTTAATGGAAGATTTTGCATGAAAGTGTAAGTTAAAGTTGATCGGAAAGGGTACGAAATGGTATATTTTCGAAAATATAGTCAAATAAATACCATTCTAAAGAATCATTGGAAATAATATTATATGTATGCTTATTGATTAGATTGCACTTTTTGTGAATCCAAGAAAAGCAGCATTCACATTGGATGACTCTATGTTTTTTAGATACATTTTTTTTGCAAAGTTTGCAGAATTGCTTTAATATCATATTTCATAAATTAATATTTTTGATTTACCTATAAGTCTATTAAAAGTTTCTAAGCATATAGAGATAATGCAAACAAAATGATAGAGCAAAAAATTAAAATGATAAAGCAAAACTGAAATGATAATGTATAGGATTTAATGGATTAGGTTTGTAGTTGTAAGTCAATTTTTATGTGTAAGATATTATTAATGTATATAGTATGTATATATACTATCTTTTTATAATAATATTTTAAACAAAAATAAAAAGAGAAACTTTATATTATAGTCATAACTGAAAATATAAGTTCAGATAACTAAATAATATTTTGTTTTTGAGTATATAGGGGTAATTAAGCAATATAACAGTAAATATAAATTAATAATATGAAATATAATTTTATGTTATTGGTAAATACACTAATATTATTTAGTAATAATGAGTATTTGTAAATTTTAAGTATAAGACTATATAAGAATAAAGCTATATAAGTACACAAACTTATAATATCGATGGAATATAAATTTATTAGAATAAAGCGACTATATAAATTAATATAGAAATTACACTAATAAATTATTATAGAATATAACAAGCACAATATATACACTATTCAGATGTACATATATACATATACACACACATATACATATATCAGTTACTCTCTCTCTCTCTCTCTCTCTCTCTCTCTCTCTCTCTCTCTATATATATATATATATATATATATATATATATATATATATATATATATATATATATATATATATATATACATATATATATATATATGCTAATTAATAATATGCAATAGAAATTGTGTAAATAGTAAAGATCAGCAACAAATTTAACTTTTGTTATACTTTTATATTGTTAACAAGGAATAATATAGTCTTATATAAGAAAGATTGCTGTTTTGTTTTTGACAAAAACAAATTAAATTTTTAATTAGATTTTTGATTAGATTTTTTAATTAGGTTTTTTTTTTAAATCTAATTAAAAAATTTTAATTAGACTTTAAATATTTTTAATTAGATTTTAAATACAAAAACGTTTTGTATATAATGGTGCACTTTCGACTTAATTTCATTAGTTTACCAGTGGAATTCAACTTGACACATATTGTTCATATTAAAAAGAAATATTCTTGCCTCATTTCAACGATCAAAAATGTCACCTAGAAAAAACAAAATCTGGAGATATTTTCAAAAAACAAGTGACGGTGCTGAATGCAAGGCGTGCAAAAAGTCTTTGAAAACAAAAGATGGAAACACAGGCGGACTTCATCGTCACCTCGAAAAAAAACACAGCCAAGATTACGTTGAGTATCTGAAAAAACTGACGACTCTCTTCTTCCTCCTCCTAAGAAGAAACAACGAACCATGGTCAAAATGCTTGAAACAAAGTGCATATAAGACAATTCCATTCAAAAACCGTTTGACTCTGCAATGCTGGATTACTTTTGCACTGATCTGGCATCCTTTTCAGCAGTCGAAGGAAGAGGTTTCAAGAAATTGTTTGACTTTGCAAAAAACTAAAATGAGCCTTCATCACAAAACAGCATATTTAAGAAAGCTTTCAGTTCGGTCAAGAGAAGTTCTAGCTGGAATAAAGAGCATAATAACGGAGATTACGCCAAATCTGAAAAGTGCTGCATTTACTTCTGACCTTTGGACTTCTAGAACTCAGGACAGCTACATCTCTTGGACTTTTCATGCTATTGACGAAAATTGGAGACTACATCACTGGACACCCAATGTCCAACAGTTCCCAGGAAGACACACAGGTATCTTAATTGAAGGAAAGCTGGATTTATTCTTAGAAGACCTAAATTTGCTTGCTGATTTGCCAATGTACTGCGTGAACAACCAGGCAAGAAATATGGAACTTGCAGTCAAATTGTCAAAGCGCCTTGACCAATACTCATGCAACAACCATATTTCGCAATGCGCAGTTCGAGACTCATTTGGAATGACTGCTGGACTGGATGATGCGTTGCAAACATGCAAAGATTTGGCTTCTTTAACTCACCAGTCAACAGTTGCAGCTGAGTTGCTTGAATCAGACTCAGACGCTCAAGGAATCAATTATAGACAGTTGCCAATCTGTTGACACAAGATGGAATAGTGAACTGGATTGCATAGCTTCTGTCCTACATCTAAAGAGTGCAATTATCAGCTTATGTGCAAATGAGGATATTTTTTCTTCAAAGACCATCAGTGCATCACAGTGGAAATCAATCGAAGAAGCAGTAGAAATTTTGGCACCACTTAAAGAATCTACAGAAACGTTGTCGCCTGAGTCTATTCCAACAATTAACAATGTCGCCGATTCTCTTTATTTAATCCATGACAAAATTGATCAATTTTTTGAGACGGATGGAAAAAATAGCTACGGTGTCTTGTATGCAAAAAACTTGAAAAGCTGTATAGAGAAAAGATTTCCTTTTTTTCACACTGGAAACTTATTGAGTGCTGCAGCAAACTATTTAAATCGTGCTTTAAAGGGACTTCACTTGAAGCTCTTCAAAAAATTTCAAACAACAAAAGAATGGTTAGCCTCACAGGTTAAGGATAATGTTGAGTGCCAACCTGTTGCCAGAGTCCTTTCAGCAAATTTGTCCCCTAATTCAAAACTGAAGCGCAAGTTAAACGTCAGACTTGAAACACAAGAACCAACATCTAAACTAAATCCTATTTTGAGCGAAATGTGCCAGTATGAATATCTCCCTGATGCCAAAAAAGACTTTCCGATTCTTGATTGGTGGAAATTGCATTCAAATAAATTGCCAAAACTCTCTTCATTAGGTAGACAAATTTTAGCTATTCCAGCAAGTTCAACTAAATCAGAGAGAGTTTTTAGCTCAGGTGGAAATGTCGTCCGATCATCCAGACACAACTTACACCCAGAAAAAGTAGAACAAATCATCTTAATCAAAGAAAACATTGTCTTGTTGGAAAAGTTTGGTAAAAAAATTCTGAATTAATATTTGAAAAAGTTGTTTACATTTGACAATTGTCATTTGTGTCTATTTGTCAAAACCATGTTTACATATTTTTTTTTGCTTGGATTTTAATAAATTTGTTTTCAAAAGTTGTTAAATTTCTTGTCTCGTCTCGTTCTCGGTCTCACGAGAAGTACTAACTTCTTGTCTCGGTCTTGTCTCGATTTGAAAAAACCTAGTCTCGCTCATGGTTAGAGAAAGAAAAGTAATGGTCCTAATACAGAATCTTGTGGGACACCATTTGTTGATTTTCTTAATTCAGATTTTATCCCATTAATAGATACAAACTGTGTTCTATTTTGAAGATAAGAAGAAAACCATTGGAGTGTTGTGCCTCTGATATTGTAGTACTCCAACTTTCTGATAAGAATGGAATGATCAACTGTATCAAAGGCTTTCTGGAGATCAACAAAAACACCACATGCAAACAATTTATTGTCCAAAGCTGGTCTAATTTTTTAGTTATATCAATTAGTGCATGTGTTGTTAAATGATTGTTTCTAAACCCATACTGATTTTTATAAAGACACTTGAATTTCTCCAGAAAGTTGTAGAGTCTATTGTGTTAAGCTTACTCAAATAGTTTGCTTATATTTGAGAGAAGAGAGATTGGGCGATAATTAGAGTATTCCAGTAGAAAGCCTTTTTTATGCATTGGTGTCACTTTAGTTATCTTAAGGAGATCTGGGAAAATTTCATTTCTAAATGAGTTATTCATAATTATGAATAGTGGCTTTGAGATTATAATTGGAATAAGCTTAAGAATAAATGTGAGAAGGCTGTTTGGGCCCAGACATTTTTGGTTTCGAAGTTTCATAATGAGACTCGATACCTCAACTTCAGTCACTGGCTTAAAGAAAAAAGAACTTTCATTAGGATTTTTTAGAAAGTCTTTAACATCATATTTAGGGATAATTTTTTTGTTTATTAGATTCTCTTGGATAGTAGCAAAGTAATTGTTAAAAATATTAGCAATTGTGGTTGGATCAGAGATGACTTTATCATTTATTTTGAGATTGAAAGCGTTATTGTATATAGTAGGTCTGATGTTGATAATTTCTTTTATTCTTTTCCAAGTTCTTTTAATGCTGTTTAGGTTGTTGATGAAAAAATAATAATAAGGAAATATAATACATTTTTTTGGATTGTTTAAGTAAGTTGCTTATTTTATTTCTATATAACCTAAATTTATCAAAGAGTAGATTTCTTGTATTAGTATTGTTTGATTTTTTTTATAAATGACATTTTTGGTTGAGATGGATTTGCGAATACTAGCAGTTATCCATGGTTTAGATTTAAGTTTAATTTGGTTTTTTGTTAAAACTTTGTATGGAGCATGCCTGTCTAGAACTTTTTCAAATGTATTTAAAAAACTTATCATTGTTTTATTTATATCGACGTCTTTTATTTGCACCTCCCAGTTTATATTAGATATATCTTGTATAAAGGTGTCAGTATCAAAGTTTTTAAAGCATCTTCTAGAGATTTTTATACTCTTTTTTTGGTGTAATACCAGGAATACAGAGAAACTGGGCCATGCGGTCTGAAATAGAAACTGTTAGATTGCCATAGATTGTTTCAGTAGGAGTTTATAAAAATATTATCAATGGGAGTTTTGGTTTTTAAGGTTATACGTGTTAGAAGTATAATGGTTGGAAGAAGCGAGCAAGAGAATAATGTTTTGAGATAATTAGAAACAATAGGAGATTCTCTTTAATTAAATAAGTCCATGTTGAAATCACCCATTAATATAATATTTTTTTTTTCATAACCTAATTTCTCAAGTAAAGGTGTTAAATAGTTTGCAATGAACTGTTTTGGATTTAAAATTGGATGACGATATATGCAGCCAATTAAAGTATTGGTTTTATGAGGGTTGATAGCTTAAACAAAAACTGATTCAAGAAATTTCGAGGCATAGATTGTAAGATCATCACGAACTACAAAGTTAAGATTAGAGCTTAGATAAAGAAGAGCCCCACCTTTTTTTGACTCAGTAGGGCAATGTTCAGTGTTAAATCCATTTATGGTAATATCAGTTATATTTGAGTCTTTTATATATAAATTTGATTCAGTAATTCCCATAACCATAGAGGAAGTGTTAAGAGTGCCAATAAGGCTACGGAGATCGTCGATATATTGTGGTAAGGAAGCAATATTGAGATGAAGATATATATCAGTATCAGGATTTAAAGAATTGTTGAATTCAGTAACATAAAGATATTTACAATTAATATTTGGATTGTATACATTATTCATTTCTCTATATAGACATTTTAGGTGAGCAGGAGATTCAAAAGATTTTAATAGCTTTAATGGAAGATTTTGCATGAAAGTGTAAGTTAAAGTTGATCGGAAAGGGTACGAAATGGTATATTTTCGAAAATATAGTCAAATAAATACCATTCTAAAGAATCATTGGAAATAATATTATATGTATGCTTATTGATTAGATTGCACTTTTTGTGAATCCAAGAAAAGCAGCATTCACATTGGATGACTCTATGTTTTTTAGATACATTTTTTTTGCAAAGTTTGCAGAATTGCTTTAATATCATATTTCATAAATTAATATTTTTGATTTACCTATAAGTCTATTAAAAGTTTCTAAGCATATAGAGATAATGCAAACAAAATGATAGAGCAAAAAATTAAAATGATAAAGCAAAACTGAAATGATAATGTATAGGATTTAATGGATTAGGTTTGTAGTTGTAAGTCAATTTTTATGTGTAAGATATTATTAATGTATATAGTATGTATATATACTATCTTTTTATAATAATATTTTAAACAAAAATAAAAAGAGAAACTTTATATTATAGTCATAACTGAAAATATAAGTTCAGATAACTAAATAATATTTTGTTTTTGAGTATATAGGGGTAATTAAGCAATATAACAGTAAATATAAATTAATAATATGAAATATAATTTTATGTTATTGGTAAATACACTAATATTATTTAGTAATAATGAGTATTTGTAAATTTTAAGTATAAGACTATATAAGAATAAAGCTATATAAGTACACAAACTTATAATATCGATGGAATATAAATTTATTAGAATAAAGCGACTATATAAATTAATATAGAAATTACACTAATAAATTATTATAGAATATAACAAGCACAATATATACACTATTCAGATGTACATATATACATATACACACACATATACATATATCAGTTACTCTCTCTCTCTCTCTCTCTCTCTCTCTCTCTCTCTCTCTCTATATATATATATATATATATATATATATATATATATATATATATATATATATATATATATATATATATACATATATATATATATATGCTAATTAATAATATGCAATAGAAATTGTGTAAATAGTAAAGATCAGCAACAAATTTAACTTTTGTTATACTTTTATATTGTTAACAAGGAATAATATAGTCTTATATAAGAAAGATTGCTGTTTTGAACATAGATCAGGTGTACTAGAATATTGTTTTATGTAATACAATAATCAATGCACTTACTCTTCTGTTAGTAATAATTAGCAATAATAATTAAAATTAAAAAAAATAAAAAAAATTTATAGTCTTGTTAATATCTAACCATCTTGCAAATGTGAACATAGACCTGTTGAATCAGAAGATTGAAAACCTTTGTATGTTTATGTTAGATTCAATGAAATGCCAGTTCAAATAATGTGAAGCACCATGTAGCCTTATTTCAATAAATTCCGATTTTATAACAATATCTGCTATAGTATAAAGGTACTCAAAATAACTACAAATTATAAAACTCCAAAATAAGTAGACGCCATTTTTAATCAAGCAATCGCCACCCAGATGCAGAAAAGACCAAATATGCAAATATGCAATCATAATGTGTCTCATGAAGATCAATTTTATATTTGACTAAAGCTTATCTTCAAAAGATGTTTAAAAAAAGCATTTATTTTGTATGCCTTTGCTGTATCAAAAAAACTATAAAAAAAGCGTGCCTTGAATAAAAAAATTACAGTTACAGAATAGCTTTATTACAAATATAATCGGTACGACTTCCAGAAGATCATAAAATCTTATAATGAAGCTCTTTACAATATCAAATATAATAATAATAACAATAAAATTAACCAATAAAAATAAATCAGCATAAACTATATGTAAGTGTGCATTTAAACTATAAATATACTAGATAAAATATATGAAATAAAATAACTAAAAACAAGTAAAAATATTTTCTGGTGAAAAGATGACTTCTTTTATTATTCGTTTGAAATAAGTTAAAGTCCATTTCAAAGACAAATCAAAATTTGGAAAAACTATTTTATTCCATAAATAAGGACTGCAATAAAAATTAAATAGTTGTTCAAATTTAGTTTGGCAGAAAAGTTCTTGGATATTTTTTCCATTCCGAAGAATGTATTTGTTTATGGGTTTTGCATTATAAAGGTTAATAAATACATCAGGAGATAAACTAGTTTTACCTTTAATCATGAAACATAAAATACTATATTATAATATTTTATGTTTCATATTTAATTTAAAATTTATAATTATAAATATATTTATAATTTATAAGCATTTAGTTCGTATGCATTTAAGGGTTTCATTCCTCTCAGAAGTATTTTTGGGTTGATCCATAGGCCCAACTATGGATCCATGTAGTACACCACATCTTACAATCATTAATAAAGGCAAAGAAAAGTCTTGGATATTAAAGAACTGCTTACGATTTCTAGGATTTATCTTTAATGCCATAGAGTTCTAATTTTTTTAATAAAATGTGGTGATCGACAGTATCAAAAGCTTTAGAAAAATTGATGAATACTCCTACATAGGAGTATTCATCGATTTGTCTAAAGCTTTTGATACTGTCAATCACCACAACTTATTAAAAAAATTAGAATTCTATGGTATCCATAAAAAATTAGAACTCTATGGTAACCATATGGTATATTGAGAGTTTTTAAAAGAACCAGAAATGCTACGTGTTAGTTGGAACATGGCGTGTGCAGAAGAATTATTTTTCTTGAAGTCAAATTGATTATTATATAAAAGTTTAGTATCAACAAAATAATTGCAGACTCTGTTATGCATTATTATTTCACATTATCTTTTATATTTTAGACAAAACTGGAGTAGCTGAAATAGGAAGACAATTTGTAATGTTGCAATGGTCACCTGTTTAAAAATAGAAGTTATTTTTGCTACTTTTAGTTAGTGTATAAAAAGGATCCTCGAGCAATAGATGCTTAACAAATTTAAAGAGTATATATTTCAAAACGTCAAATGAGTCTATTAAAACATTTCCATTGATCCAATCAGCCCTAATTGCCTTATTTCATTTTAATGATTTAAACGCTGCTTCAAATTCGCTGTATGTTAAAAAAAAAGCGCCAACTTTTGCAAAAAATAAAATGCATTCCAAAATCTGTTTACACAGATTTTGGAATGCATTTTATTACAACGGCTGCACAGTGGGCCAGAATGCACTTTTACTGGACAAAATATTATGTCCAGTAAAAGTGCATTCTGGCCCACTGTGCAGCCGTGGCGCAGTGGTTTAAGTTCTGGCTCAGAACCCAGAGGTCCGAGGTTCGACGCCGGCTCTAGCTCAATAAGCGACATTGGTAAGGAAGGAGGCGTGAACTTCTAGTTAAAAGCTCTTCCGCGGTGCTCCGTGATAAGACCGTAAGGACTTCTGGGAGCACCTAAAAAAAAAAAAAAAAAACACTTTTTAAAACCCTGAAAAACCAACAATATAAAACCAACTTTAATAAAAAGGCCAATTAAATTACATACTGTTCAATCTTTTTGAAAAAAATTCAAAAACTAGCAATACTTAGTAAGGTAGTTAAAAAACAGTGGCCTTCTGCAAAATTTAAACGTTTCCCAAATTCCGAACAGATTTTGGAATGCATTTTATTTTTTTGAAAAATGTGAACTTAAATTAGGTGAAGTTATAAACTCATTAATTAATTTATCTTAATAAATTAATTAATGAGTTTATAACTTAAGATAAGGAATTTTATTTGATAAGCTTGTTCCAATTGAAGAAAAAAATTTGTTAAATTCAAAAGAAACTTTATTAGGTTCGTTGAATAATTTGTTCTTAATTTTCATTGGATTTGGTACTGATATTGTACTTTTCTTTTTTTTCCCCCCGTGATCTCTTTCATTAGTTGCTAAATACGCTTTGAATTAAGTTTGTGCTTTGCAAACAAGTCGGAGTAGTAATTTCTTTTCACAATTTTGCGGAGTTTTTTGAAATTATTTTTATAAATTAAGTAGTTATTTTTACGACTGACTGATTTGTATTTAAGACTATATAAGTGACTAGAAACATTTAAAAGACTATTTAAATACATTTAAATAGTCTTTTGACAGACTTTTATATTTCAACTATTATCGTCTGCGCAACATGTTTTTTGCATATCGTTGTTATTCGTATTTAATACGTTTTTTTAAGATAACTTTTATATTTTGCTTTAACTTAAAAATTCTTTTTTAATGCGTTTTTTTATCGTCTGCTCTAGAAAAGACGTAAATAATATTAAAATAATACGTATTAAATACGTCTTGTGCTTGCTGGGTACATTCATGCATACATGCATACATGCATTACATACATACATACATACATACATACATACATACATACATACATACATACATACATACATACATACATACATACATACATACATACATACATACATACATACATACATACATACATACATACATACATACATACATACATACATACATACATACATACATACATACATACATACATACATACATACATACATACATACATACATACATACATACATACATACATACATACATACATACATACATACATACATACATACATACATACATACATACATACATACATACATACATACATACATACATACGTACATACATACATACATACGTACATACATACATACATACATACATACATACATACATACATACATACATACATACATACATACATACATACATACATACATACATACATACATACATACATACATACATACATACATACATACATACATACATACATACATACATACATACATACATACATACATACATACATACATACATACATACATACATACATACATACATACATACATACATACATACATACATACATACATACATACATTTGTATCTTTGCATGTCTTTAAAAAAGCTGGTTTACCGATTTTTTAAATTTAGTTGATGTTTATGGACATCACAAAAAAGTATAACAGGTTTATGCTGCTTCAAAAAAATAAAATACAAGAATTAAAACTGCAAACAATAGTATTCAAAAAAATATAACAATAACAATTTCTTATCGTTGTCGTAGTTATAATATTTCGATTGCAAAATCATTAAACCGAACATATATATTAGAAAAACTTCACTTCAAATAATTTTTATTAGCCACGATTTGTTCCTGTTGCCCATGTTGGTTTGTTTTGTCCTTCATAAATAACCAAGTTTCCATCTTTTTGCATTACCAAACGATGCGGCTTGGTCCCTTTTTGATTAGTATTACTTGCCCAAGTTGCTTTGTTATAAACATCGTAAATAACCAAATTTCCATCATTCTGCATCACAGCTCTTCTTGGAGCAGTTCCTTTATTATAAGAACCACTAGCCCAAAGAGCATTACGTGGTACCCATTGTTGTGTAACATAAAGAACAAAGTTTCCATCTCCTTGCATAACTGCATAATATCCGTTTCCTGATGAAAGGTAATTTCCTACATCGAGAGTGCGCCCATCTTTTAAAGTAGTTCCGCGGTTTAATTTTGCATCAAACTAAAATTTATAATGTTGTTGCCTTTTAATTAATCAATAAATATAAATGAAAAAAATGCGAAAGCACTTTCAAAAATTTTATAAGAAATAAACAAAAACTAAAAATATCAAAGAATTAAAATACTCACCAGTTATTGTAAATGAATTTTACAAAAGTTTATAGGAAATATCAGTTCTCAAAAGATTATCATTTATTATTCTGACCATATGATATTTATGGTTTAAATTAAAATTTTGAAGTTTTTAAATTAAAACTTTAGCCTAACATTTAAATTATTTATAATTGGGAGTTGCTGAAAGATATTGTTATCAGAAATATTTAACATTTTAGAACTTTTGGCACCACTTCAATACAAGTCATAACAAACAATGCATCATACAATCAAATTAAAGTTTTGAAAGTGCGGACTCTTTATGCATCTATATGCGTCTATATACTCTTTATGCATCATATTAACAATTATGGTTTCGATAACACTATAATGAGTTTATTGGGACAGTACAAATATAATTGAGGAAGTGAATGAAATAAATTGTACAACAAACATGTAACTTTTTTATCTGACAGACATTTCTTAAGTATCTGTCTGATTCAAAACAAAACAAAACGTGCAATAAAAAAATTATACTCAGATACTCTTTCAAAATGGATTAGGAAACAATTAAAAACAGCTAAATAATTAAAATGGAGTTATGGACTAAAGGCAATCTACAAGGACACAAATAAAGGTTATTGAAGAAAATGAAAGCTAATGTTAGAGAAAAGATACATAAGGAAAATAAAAAAATATGGTAGCCTACTAAAACAATATGGTAGTCTACTAAAATCTGATTGTAGTTTAAGGAGAGATGCAACTTTCTTTAAAAAGCTTCAAAAGTTCAATAACCTTTAGTTTAGTTATAACCTTCTCCACTAGATACTAAGTAATTTAAAAAAATAAAATAAATTAATATAGTAATTTAATTGATTGTTTTTGATACATCTAACATTTGATGCAAAGCAACAAATCAGTTTGTATTGATAATTGTATATTTACACAAATTCTTGAAAAACAAAGAAACATTTTAAAACTCAATCTGAGCTTATTTAAAGAGAGACGTGGTTGTATAAAAAAAATGTTGCTAAAGGACAATTAATTTAGTTTCACTAAGTAAGGTACAAGTAGAAACAACTCCTAAAATGGGCAGCCTTTAATTAATGACAAACCACAGTGGTCTTTTTGCATTTTTTGCCAAATTATGTAAAATACCACTTTAAAAATTATTTAATATTAAAAATACCAGTTTCTTTGTTACTTTAAAAATATTTTTTTTAATTCATAAATAGCCACACAAAACTAATGCTTTTACATTAGCTAAATTTGTATTATTTTTGGTTCTTCATTAGCTAAGTTTACATGACATAATACTCATTATATTAAACTACCTGTACGCTTCTTTTTACTGTTGTACTGTTTTCATCTCTTAACGGCCATAAACCTAAACACAATAAGTTGAATGAGATATATAAGATGATAAAACAATTATCAACATTTTAAGTGTATTAAGAAGGTTAACCTGGTTTAAATCAATTATATATTATTGACAGAAAAAAAATTGTGTCGTAAATTTTGCTTTAATATATCCTTTATATAAAAAGGTAATAAGATTTCTACATTGCCTCACTTAACAATACAGAAGTTTAATACTAGTTCCAAAAAAAATTTTAGGTTAGAATCAAAGCTTAAAAAACTTTAATAGCTTTATAAAACTTTTCATGGTTTTTTAAGAAAAAAAACATTGATAACAATTGGGAACTTTATAGGTTGATCGATTAATGAAAAATCGGGTATTAAAAGAAGATCAAGTTATGAAACACTAAATAGAGTAATCCATTACAAAATAATGACATTAGGAGCAATGAAGAATAAAACTAGAAGGTATTTTGATTTAAACATTGTTAATTTAAAAGACATGATTGAAAAAAAAACGAATTTAAGATATTCTAAGCATTCTTTGCCTACTGATGTAGAAAATAGACTTTCTTGAACACCAATGATAAATCTACTTTTGTAGAAGAATATAAAAATAAGTTTGTTTTTCTCGAGTCGTTTTTAAAAATAAATAAAAAATAAACAGTAGGGGAGACCGGGGGGTAGTTGGCCACAGAGGTAAGTTGACGAACTGCGTTTATCTTTAAAGCCTTTCATAAGAAAGCGACAAAAATTACTCAGAAACTTCCTCATTGACCATTTCATCATTCACTTAGTATTGTCAGGATTCGCGCATGCGCATAGGAGATATTGAGATTTATGCATTTTTTGGACAAAAACGTAACTTTTAGAACATCGTTTCCTTTTTACTTTACAAAGAATATTTAGTCGTATAAAAAAAAAAATTATTGTAAAAGTTCCAGTCACAATTGGTTTGCTATATCCAGTCAGACTTTTTTTTCAAAGCTGCCGTTTTTCAGGATCTATAGACTGTTTATTAAAAAAAAGCTTTCGGTGTAAGTTGACTTATTTTTCACGGGGTAAGTTGGCTCATAGCATTTACTATTTTTTTTTTAATTTTTAACATTATTGAAAATATTTATTCTTACAAAAAAGTTAAAAAAAAAATTTTTTTAGTTTTTTTTTCCACAGATAAAAGGTGGGCTACTGTTTGGCTTTTATACGGACTAATATTTGGTACCAGCTAAAAGTAATATTAAATTTAGGGATAAAATTGTTGCAAAAATTAATTTAAAAAAAATTTCTAATAATTTTGCACTTAATAGTGCATTAACAATCATTTTTATAGTTTGCGCCAACTTACCCCGTGGTGGGGTGTGTTGGCGCAAATTTTTTTTTTTTTTTGAGGGTCCGGAAAGGCCACAAGAATTTATTTTTGTAAATGAATGCAAATTTTATAAGATACCCTAATGCATACTCTTTAAGACTGCACTTTAATATTTAAAAAAAAATATACTGTCAGGGCTACAGAGCTCATAGAGTAAAAACCAAGCCAACTAGCCCCGGTCTCCCCTATATTAAGGACTCGGATAAAATTTAATACTTGTTAACTTTGACAGAAAGATTATTTTAGCATTATTTTGTTTTTAATTTTAAATATGCTATGTTGTAAATTTATGTTAGTTAGAAAAACACAACTTCTTATAATATTAAAATCATTTATGTTTAGGTTGTACTGTTATTAGCTCATCAGTCATCATTTACTTATCGTTTGAACTTTTTAATTATATTTTACACCAAACATTAAAATGTTATTATAAGTATTATTATTACCAATATTATTAAAATATTGATAATAATAATACTTATATTAACATTTAAAATAATAAAAATCATTCAGATAAAGTTGTTTTTATAAGTCACAGACAGAAGACGTGAAGTTGTAGTTGTAAGAACGCTGTATCAAAAAAACTAAAGGGAAAAAGACTGTAGGCGTTTTAGGATGTTTAAGTCTTTCTTAAATTATTACTTTTAAAATCTCTGCTAGCTAACTGAACCTGAATGCATGCATTTCTTTAACCTGTTTAAAGGCGTGGAAAACATATCATTTAAAAAAAAATTCCAAAAATCGGCGACACCCCTGCCCCAAATGTAAGAACAACAAGTTAATAAAACATTTTCTATACTATTCTTAACTTAATTATTATTCATCGATAAATTTTAAATTTTTAAAAATATTTTTAGCGTTCAAAAGTTACGACCACAAAAAAATGTGTTACCCCTTCAAGCTCAGAAGAATTCAAACTTTACATGTTTCTAATTTTTGAACGCTAAAAGTCTATTGATTGAAATTTAAAAAATTATTAATCAGTATTAATTTAGTTTGGAATAATTAAAAAAATATTTTTTCAACTCCTTGCTTTTACGTTTGGAGCTGAGGCATTGCATATAATTTTTTTTACAAATGTGGGCAACACTACGATTTGCAACGCTAAAGATTGATTTTGATAGCTTAATGATGAGTGCAGGTTCGTTGACAATATGTTTCAGTTGAACGGGCGCGACATTTAGTATTCATCACAATGCGTTATTCACTTTAGTTGAAAACGGTAACATCGTCTGTGACAACTCTTTACTGACTAATATTTTTTATAACTATATCATAAAAGTTGCAGTGCCATCTGGAAGTATAGACTCCATACATTCGTCTTTTTTCTCTGGCTCTATTGACTTAGTTGATGCAGCTATCAAAAAGTACATTGATCATCCCAGTATAGTAAACATAAAGATAAAATTTAGTACGTGTACGCATAGTTCTTAGCTCCGTCAAATCACACCTGATGATATTTCAAAAATTATAGGGTCTCTAAATAATAAGAAAAAGACTAGTGATGATATACCAACTAAAATCTTATATTGTTCACTTTAGGAATAGTCTTACAGATTGCATAAATAATAGTATCCATGAAAGCAAATTCACGTCTTTTCTAAAGATAGCTGTTGATATATCATGTTTTAAGAAGAATGACCCAACTGATAAGTCGAATTACCATCCAATTAGTATTTTACCGGCCCTTTCTAAAGTTTTTGAAACTATTTTATATGAATAAATCTTGATATTTATTGAGCCTAGATTTGATAAACTTTTTTGTGGTTCTCGAAGAGGTTATTGTACTCACCCAGTAGGCACGCAACGTTTTATTCACGTTTCAATCACGTGTATTTTAGGTGACTTCGTCCAGGTTACTATTTTACGTGAAAGTCACGTGAAAGTTACGTGCCAAAATATCTCGTCTTTCGGAACTTTTTTTATTCTCAAAAAAAACTGGCATTAGAAATGTGAAATAATATTTTTTATTATATTAATTATTTTTTTATAGTATAGTTTTTATATTCATTATATTAGTTATAATTATTTACTTCTATGATAATATAATTAATTTTTATTGTAGTATTATCATAATTAAAAAATAAAAAAGTGGTCTATATAATATCTTTTAACGCAATGCATTTAAAACAGAACTAAAAAGAACAATATATTTTAAGTTGTAATATCTAATATCTAAATTATATCAAATTAAGTTAAATAAATTAGTACCCTATTTGCCGTCCCTATTTGCCACACAAATAAGATTAAACTCAAATACAAGGTATGCTTTTTTTCTACTTTATGATATAATATTTTAGACTGGCGAATTTGTCCATTTTGCTTACTTAATTTAGTACGAAATAAGTTATGTTATAACGAATTTAATATTAAATTAAGTAAGCTACATGGACAAATTATAAGTTCTAGCAGAACTTATTCTTGATTCTTGAGCAATAATAATGTCTCTAGTACTTCTGCATACATTATTACTCAAGAGTCGTTTAGATAAAAACCTAAAATAGATTTTTTTTCTTTATTTGGTTTTTATCAACAAGGTTAAAGAGTTTATCCAAGATAATATCAATAAATAAATGTGTTATGTTATTTATTATTGATATATGTATATATTATTATTAAATACTTTATCTTTTTATAATATATGACATCTTGATCTCGTGCTTTACTTGTTAAAAAGGGTTAATACTTATTTATTTCCTTTTTTTATATTATTTGAATATTATATGATTAATATATATATATATTCGAGTTATATGAAATTATTATTATATATATATTATATGACTTTTATTACTATTGTTATTATGTACAATATAAAACAGGTTATTCACGCGGATTTGTTCGATGTTTTCCCCACAAAAAGATAATTATGATGCTATTGTATTTGAAACTGCATTTTACTTATCTTTCAATGTTGACGACCTTCCAATATGTAAAGCGAGTTTCTCTCAAGTATAGCATTGCTTTTTTAAAAATTGTTTAATGATTTAGATCAAAGAAATAGCAACACCAGAAAATCTTGTTGCCAAAACAGTTGGTGACTCACCATGTAAGATTTGTGTTAAAAATTTGTGATTTAAGATGATTATTTAATATTCATATTATTATTAAAGTTTTTATTTGTTTCTTTTGAGCTAAATTTGGTGTTGTGAGCTATTATTGGAAAAAATATCGACTTATTCATTAGATAAAGTTTGATGCCTGCTCTTACCCCGTTTCCTTCTTCATGTTTCAATCATGTATATTTTAGGTGACCTTGTCCAGGTGACAATTTTACTTGATTAAAACGTGAATGTTACGTTGCCAAAATATTGTGTATTTTGGAACTTTTTTTATTCATAATAAAAACCTGTGATTAGAAACTTGGAAAGATATTCTTTATTTTATTTACTATTTTTTTATAATTTAGTTTCAGGGATTATCTTATTCGGGATATTCCCGGAATACCAGATATTTTTCTGAAATTTATATTTTTCCAAATATCCGAAAAGTTTTCCATACATACAACTTATATTACAACATATAACAGGTATATATTATTCATCTATTTGTTTTTTTGTTGTTTTAGTCATCATTCATACAAAAATTAAGAAAAGTTTTTAAAATATTGAGAAACAACTTGGCTGAATGCAAAATGAGGGGGAAAATATTCTGAATTTTTTCAGGATATTTTCAGGATATTTTAGATATAATGATTACATGAAATACGTAGTTTATATATTCATTATTGTAATTGCTTTTTATTTTACTTTTATAATAATGTAATTATTTTGCATTGTAATTTTATAATAATTTAAAAAGTAGGGCGTAAGATATCTTATAACGTCGCAATGCATTTTTGACAAAAATAAAATGTCACATATATAATATTTTATCCAAACATATTATCTTATAACTAAGTTTTATCAATTTAGGTTTAATAAATATATTATAAAGCTTAGTTCAAAATTGTGTAACGTTATGGCAGATAATTCTCATATTGCAACACGCAAAAGATCAAACCCTACTACAAGGTATACTTTTTTTTCTACCATATTGTATATTATTTTAGACTGTCAAATTTGTCAATGTAATTAATTTGATAATAAATAAGTTATTATAACTTATTTAATATTAAATTTATTAAGCTACATGACAAATGATAAGTTCTGCATAAAATATTATTGACTAGGAAGACCCAATGGTATTGTTATGTTATTGCCTAGGAATATCATTCTGTAGTAAGACCCAATAACCTTTTAACTTTTAAAGTTTGAGAAAATTCACTTTTCCCTTTTTTTTGTCTTCTTTTGTGATCGCACTTTGTAGTAAGAATTTGATTTAATTCATATCTTGTTGGAGAATGCAACTTGATTCTGAGTTGAATTTTCAGCACTCTGTATTTATTGGTGACCTAATTTGACAATACTTTATTATTAATATTTTTAGTTTTATACTTAATATATTATATATAATTAGGGGTAGATGAGGCTCCTTAGCCGTGGTGAATGTTTCCACAGCAAAAGGAGCCTCAAGGTGAAAATCTGACCATGGATAAGGAAAATCGTGATATAAAATCCCCACTATAATGCTTTGTGGTTATGTGATAACTATTACATTTTTATAAATTGTTTTAATTTTTGTGTGCATTCTAAAATGACATTTAATGCTGTTCAAAACTTTGTAGATTACTCATTTAAAGCAACTTTGTGGGCTGTCACCTTTGCATCTAGTGAGTTAATGTATGAACAAGTTAATGCAGAAACAGTTGCAAATATAAGAAGATGAAAAACAAAGAAAACAAATTATCATGTTATCACATAGTACACAGATGTTATTACATAAGGTGAGTACAGGTCTTTTTCTAATCACGCCCATCAGTTATTAACTTTATATAGATATAGATATAGATAAATCCATAGATAGATATTAGATATAGATATATATAGATAAAAAATATTTTTTTAAACTTGTATTTTTTATTATGTACTTCTTTTTTTTTAATCATCTGTCGACTTTTTTGTTACATCTTTTTTTATTAAATACTTATTTACTTTTTTAGCAATCAGAGTATTTTTTTACACTGTATGTAGTATTGTTTTCTTAAAATTATTTAATGATTTAGATAAAAGAAAACAAATAACAAACTAGAAAATCTTGTTGCCAAAAGTAGTTAGCAACTCTCAAAGTAAGATTTGTTTTAAAAGCTTGTGATTTAAGATAATTATTAAATAATCATACTATTATTTAAGATTTTATTCGTTTCTTTTCAGCTAAATCTGATTCATTAGATAAAGTTTGATGCGTGCTCTTATAGAAGAAAATATCGACTGATTTGTTAGATTGTGTTTGAAGCGTGCTTTTATGGAAGAATAGATATATAAGTTTGAAGCGTGCTCTTCGTAAGTTGCAGATCTACGACTTCGTACTTATTACTTATTGGATATAAGGAGGATATTTTAACAAAAGTGCAGCTTTTGTTACAAATTAAAAATTTTTATGTCAAGAACTAATATACTGACTAATAAAACCATGTATTTTAATACGTATTAAATATTTCCTCGACGATGAGTTTTTTTTCTTTACACGAATCCAAACACTTATAATTGTAATTATAAAGCATAATTATCGCTTAAATATTACGTGCCAAAATTAACGTATAAAGCACGTCTTTTGGACAGTTTATGGGGACCAAAAAGTCACCTAAATATCACGTCCCAAAAGTAACGTGAAAAACACGTCCATAAATCACGTGAATTGGTCATTTCATGGGGACCAAAAAGTCACCTAAATATCACGTGCCAAAAGTAACGTGAAAAACACGTCCATAAATCACGTGAATTGGTCATTTCATGGGGACCAAAAAGTCACCTAATTGTCACGTGCCAAAATAACGTGAAATTCACGTTTTTGTCACGTCGCTGTGCCTACTGGGCAGCATGCCCTTTTTTTGTTACTTAATAAGTGGCATAATATTAATAGACCTCTCAAAAGCGTACGACTATATCCCGCATGACTTACTAATTGCTAAAGTAAACGCCTATGCCTTTACGAAAGAAAGTCTAAATCTCTTGCTATCCTATATTTGTAGCCGTAAAAAGGAGGTAAAAGTAGGTTCTTCTACCTCAAATAGGATGGATATATTATCTGGAGTGCCGCAAGGGTTGTTCTTGGACCTATTTTGTTCAACATCTTTATAAATGATTTATTTTTATTTATTAAAGATACAGACCTTTGTAATTTTGCTGATGATAAAACTATTTATGCTTGTGATTTTAGCTTTGAGAAGGTTATTTTTCGTTTGCAAAAAGAAGCAACCAATACCATCAATTGGTTTCAGTTAAACTCGATGGTTGCTAACCCAGATAAGTTTCAATTTCTTTTAGTTGGCTTAAAAAACACAAAACACCTATCGCTAAGAACAGGTAATGTAAGGGTTTTTGCCTCAGATAAGGTAAAACTACTTGGTATAACAATTGATAAAAATCTAAAGTTTGGGGAACACATTAAACAGTTATGCAGTAAAGCTAATCGTAAATGTTTTCACGCATAAGAAATTTTTTATCCCGTGATAAATTTATTTTGCTGTTTAGGGTTAGTTTTTTTTGTCAAACTTTTCTTATTGTCCTCTAATTTGGATGTTTTCTTCAAAAAAAGATGACAAACAATAAATAAAACTCATAAAAAAGCTCCAAGTATAGTCTATAAAAGAATTGATTTGTCCCTGGATGAATTTTTAAATTTTGATAATAGTCCAAGAATACATCTAAAAAATATGAGATTTCATATGATTGAAACTTTTAAATCTATTAATCGTTTAAGTTCAATATTTATGAAAAACCTTTTTACTATAAAAAATTTTACTATAAACTCCGTTGTTGCGAAAGCTCATTCTACCTCCTAAAGGCCCCATATATAATGACTCATGCTGTACGTTATATAGATTCACCTCGCTCTAGAACTTTAAATAATGAGACCATGTCCGCAAAAAGTCTTGAGGTGTTCAAAAATCATATCAAGAGTTGGTATGGTAATAATTGCCTTAGCAAAATTTGTCGTTTTTTAAATTTTTGTTTTATTTTATACTGACTTATATCTTTAGCTAAGATTAGATTATTATAAACATATATTTTTTTAAAATTAAAACAATTGAAAACTTTCATTAAACTTTTTTTTTTAATAAAATAATTGTAACTTTTTTATGTGTGTGTACTGTCTATAAAGTTAAATGTGTTGATTTAAATTAGTTTTAGTGTTTACTAAAACTATCTTGTAAAAATCAACTTGAAATAAAGTTTTTAAATTATATTAAATTAAAAACAGGCCTGCTAGAGCATTCAAAATATTAGGTTTGAAAATTTCTCGAAAATTTTCAACTTGGGATACTTTTCCGGAAACTTTAGAGTTTTTCAAAAAAAGATTCTTTTATAATTAACGGATAAAATTTTAAATTATATTTTGACAGTTGTTATGAATAATTTTATGGTTAAAATATTCTGAAGCAGACTATAAAAATTTTAGAAAATCCTCTTTAAAAAAAACTTTTTTAAATAAACTGTTGAGCCTTTTTAGTATAAATTTAAGTAGCAACTACGAAAATTTGTTTTCAAAATTTTCTAAAACTATTTTATCCTGTTATTAACTAGGCATATTAACGTTCATTGCGGTAGCAAGCTTTGTTAAAAGCTAAACATAATTTTCACCCCGGTCTCTAAAGGGCATGGAGCATTATTTAATATCTATTAATTTGGCCTACAAGTTACTGAAAACTGTAAAATTATATATAAAGACTTGATTGAATATTTACAAAATTTTACAATTTTTTCATGATTTAAAGACCTTATTAATTAAAAAGGCAATAAGGAATGAATATTTTTTTTGCTAAATTTGAACTATTCAAAAATATAGTTAGCAATAAAAAATAAGGAACTAATTATTTCGAGGACATAAATTCCGCCGCAATCTTTAAACCAGTGCTTCTAAGACTGGTGTCTTACTCGCTACAAACTTGCATGGGCACTTTTGGCTTTATAAATCAATAAATTAATAAGTTATGTTATACTTTAAAATGGTTTAAACGTATACTGTATTTTTCAATCAATACTTCCAAGTGGGCGATTTGTATATGATTATGTGTGTTTGTGTATGTGTGTGTGTGTGTGTGTGTGTGTGTGTGTGTGTGTGTGTGTGTGTGTGTGTGTGTTTTATAAGTATCACATCAAAAAATTAAATTTTATTTTTACTAAACATTCAAATCAAATGTGTTACTAATGTCATTTTTAAATAAATTATTATCATCTAACACAGCTAGTGCATTTATAACATGTACCTTTTATAAATATGCTTTAAATGCATACTTCATTCATAAAAATCTTCCTATTTTTAAAAAAAATTTGTATGCAATTAGAGGCGATTCTATGTAAAAATGAGGGGGAGGGGTGAATCCTTAAAAAGTACCGATTGATTTCTTAAAATAAAAATAAGTCCTTATAAACACATCCGATCCCTTTAGTTTCCATTGTGTGCAATCTTTATACATAAAAATCATTGTTTATTTAAAACACTCTACAAAAATAATACACAATAAACCATACAAAATATTGAAAGCATAAATTTTACTAGGTTTAAGCATATGGCATTCTAATAGTTGACTTAGTGATATTCTAACTAATACAAAAAAGTTTTTTACATTTATAATGAATATACCTAGGTGATGTGGCACTTATATGATTAGTTCTACAAATATGAGATTAATTTTCAAGTTAAAGCAGAGATGAAATACTCTAGTAATTCGAACTGTTGTTTTGGTATTTTAAGTAAAAATTACCGACAAATCCTTCGATTAAAAAGTGTTAGATTTACATTAATATAAATAAACAAAGTTAAATTCTTATTGACAACATGCAAAATCAAATTTTAAATTATGATGGCTGCACACCAAAGAGCTTCTTAGCATCTTATACATTTGAAAGATAAGAATAATTAATTTTTCTTTCTTAATAATTGAGTACACATCTCCATCAAGATCGACTATAAAAATAGAAACTTTTAATGGCTGAAAACGTCTGCGCAACTGAAAGTTTAACTTTTTCTTTTAATTTAAATAAAACAATAGTTCTGCAATGAAACTAGTTCAAAAAATCAATGTAAAATCAGTCGTGATATATGAAATAGAATTTTTTTTTTGCTTTTTATTTACATAAAAATAAAATTGGAGAGATACAAAACAATTTTACAAAGTTAAAGAGAGGGGAAGTTGCAAAATCAACAAATGTAATCAAGGTTAAATAAACGCAACCAGATAAACTCCTTATAGATCAAAAAAAAAAAAAGAAGAAAAAATGGAAAGACCATATAATAAAAGATAAATACAAAGTTTCAAAAGCGTCAAAATGGAAACATTTTTGTTACTCATTTTTAAAAAAAAAAAAGTCTGTGTCATTAAAAACTTTTTAATTTTTTTTAAAGATAAAAATAAAAAAAAATTGACAAATCATATATACATACCTGGACAATGAGTAGCACATGGAATAGTCTCAACTAACTGAACGTCTTTACATTTATGTGTAGGTTTGCAAGTTCGTGTACGTGTGCTTATTGAGCAGTTGCTAAAAGGAGACCACTCGCTAAGTTTTTGCCCTTGAAAAAAGAAAATAGTAAATAAAATATATATATACATATATATATATATATATATATATATATATATATATATATATATATATATATATATATATATATATATATAAATATAGCATAAAACTAATAAAAATAATTTATTAACGTGTCTAACCACATGAACCAACCAGGGTCATATGTTTAGACAGTTCACCCTCTATCAAAATAGTTTTGAAATATATCATTCATTAAACACTAAAATTAGTAGTATATTTTAATAATTTTCTTTGTCCCACCTCACCACTCAAGAAAATTTTTTTGGGAAACAAAGCGGTGAAGAGTTAAAGAAGTTTCATTGTTTACAAAAAAAAAGAGTTGAAGAAATCTTATTGTTTACATTAGATAATAGTAGTTAGAGACCTTTTCTAATTAGAAAAAAACATTTACGGATTCCTACCGGGTAGAAATTTAATAAAAACTAATGTATCTTGTATGCATTATAACTATATTAAAAAAAGAACTTAAATATATATAAACTATACTTACTTTTCAATTTGATGTTAATTTATTCAATATAATGCAGCTATCGATTTTTTGTTTAAAAGCACGTTATTGTAAAAATGATCAAAGCTTAGTAAAATCAAAATCTACACGTTTGCTCAAAAATCAAAATCAAAATTGAAATATCATGTTTACTACACAAACTTTTATCCTAAAACATATTGATTTCACCTCATGTAATATGGTTTAATGTGATATATCTTTCAGCAAATTATATATTTACCCTTTGAATGGCGATTCAACATTTTTGAATTCGCCTTTGAATGTTTATTTGAGAAAATGTTACATATTATTCAAAAATAAAAAAAATTACTTTGAAATTACCTTTTGAAAATGAAAATAAGCACATAAACAAGAAACCAAATGAATACTTCATTCTAAATATATTTTTTTAAAGTTTTTATTAATAATTTGTTAGTAATTGATTAATTTTTTAAAAATAAAAATCGATTATAACACCACATAATAGAAAAATGGCTTTGTTTTTCTGATCACTACAACAAATTTATGTTAATGTTTCACGGTGTAGAGAAAAAAAACAACAAAAAAAAGTTGTTATATAAGCAGTGTAATCAAAGGTATGATTCAAATAATACGCTACCAGCACAAACTCCGGAGTAATTCCACGTCAAAACAACCAATTTTTTTTAAAAATGCAACCCTATGTCCTTGGATTTTTTTTATATTTTTACCATAGTTAGTACATTATAAAATAAGATAAATACCAAAATTTCAAGGTCTAACTCAACGTCTAAAGGTCAACGGTTCGTGAGTAATGGTTGTTTTAATTTTGGTTACTATTATTGTTTTGGTCATTTTCCGCCGTTTTTTAATTTACATTTCTCCTTATAAAACCAAGTCTATAAACATGTGAGTTCTAAAAATAAGTGACTTAGTTAATTTCTAGGTGAGGATTTTGAATATATAAATAAAAAACCCATTTTATAACTAAAAAGTACCTAAATATTGATTATAAATGTTAAAATAATGGACACCTGCCCCGGTAAAACTTTTAGGTGAGCGGTAAATTTTTTATGCTTAAAATTTCAAATTAGATTATTATATGTTTGAAGAACATTGTGTGAAAAAATCATTTCTGCCAAATACATAGTTTAAAAATTAAATAAAAAATATTACAAAAAAAGCAAATATTGCATATTTCGCTTATCGTAATATTCAAAATAAATAAAAATGATGCATACTTGAATTGATATACATTTTTTATTATATCCATTAAAAATTAGTGATTTTCAAATACATACTTATTAATTTTGTTGAAATCTTTTTTTGAAAGTTCATATTTGTCTGATATTATTTTTAATGCATTTTTTAATGTTGTCATCCCTTTTTTTAATGTAATCATCCCTTTTCGGCCAGAAAAACTGTTCCGATGGACCGTGTGGATGCATAAACTTTATTTTTATATCATTATATTTTTCATCTTTTTCTACGACTACTGCAATCCACCAAAAATAGTCATATCCCGGTGGGAAGTGAGCTAACGACTAGCGAGCGACTAGCTAGCTTTATAGCGATTTTCTAGCGATTTTTCTTTTCTTATTTTATTCTTTCGTAATGTCTTTAACATCTTCAAAAATTCGATTTTTAGTGTTGGATCTATTATAATTATGAAAATAATTGAACTTTAAACATGTCGATTTTGTAACGATATGTCGCTAGCTACATATCGCAGTTTTTAAGAAAGCGATTTTATTACGAAAAGACGCTAGCTACATATCGTATTGGTGTAGCTGGTTACTAGATAGCGATAAATCAATAGTTATTCGATTGTTACGTATCGCAGCTTTTAAGCTATCGATTTAATAACGATTTATCGCTAGCTACATATCGTATTTGTGTAGCTAGCTACATGATAGCCGCAAATCGATAGCTAGTTGATAGCTTCATATCGCAGTTTTTAAGAAAGCGATTGTATTAAGATATGACGCTAGCTACATATCGCGTTTGTCTAGCTGGCTACTAGATAGCCAGAAATAGATTGCTAGTTGATAACTAAATATCGTAGCTTTTGTTCAGCGACTTTATTACGATATCGAGATATATCTCAAAAACTACATATCGCTCCTATATTAACCTATAGTTAATATAGACACGATATCTATATATTACCTATAGTTAATATAAACACGATACCTAGTATTTGAGATATCGTAAGAAAGTCCCTGGAAATAAGCTGTGACATATACGCAACACCATGGTGTTCCGTAATGCAGAATACTAAATTTAGTAACTGCGATATGTAGCTATCAACTAGCTATTGATTTGTGGCTATCTTGTAGCCAGCTACACAAATTGCTTTTAATCAGTAAGTGGTCAGTTTTACGTGAATAAAAATTTTACGAGCTTTTGTTATATTTTTGTTTACGTAAAAGTAAGCAGTGTACTTAGTAATTGGTCAATTTTACTTTAATAAAAACTTGATAATAATTGCTCATTTTTATTCACCCGGCCTTTAAGTCGAAATGTTTTAATACATTTGTAGTTTCGGCGCACTGTTCCAGACTTGAGGAAAAAGATGTTGGTAAGATAGATAAGCGCAGTCAGTTTACTATTGACAATTGATTTTTGTTTATTTTATGTCATTAGAAACAGCACAAAATTCTTTATAATAAAGAACTAAAATAATTTTTAAATATTTTTGTTTAAAACCTAATGTAATCAAAGTTAAAAGATTTTCATAAGTGTGGCGCTACTGCAGTTTCCCCCCCCCCTTTTTTTTTTTTTGATTGATTATGATAGAGAATTTTATGCTGATTCAGAAAAATATAAAAACGTAGACCTGAAAATCAACGGAAAGTGCTCTAATTCGAAGTCAAAGTTGTAAAAAATCCCATTAAAAACCCTAATATTCGCCATTTTTTTTCAAAACGCTTTCATTTTTAACGAAAATTAATTACCATTCCATAAGTGTTTCCCTTGCTATTCAGTTTTAACCCATTTTATTCTATATCTCATAGGATATTTATGATGTTGTGGATATATATATATATATATATATACAATTTATGAGATATATATATATATATATATATATATAAATAAGATCTTTTATATATATATAATATCATAAATATCATATCAGTACTAAATTTATATATATATATATATATATATATATATATTTATATATATATATATATATATATATATATATATATATATATATATATATATATATATATATATATATATATATATATATATATATATATATATATATGTATATATATATATATATATAATATATATATATATATATGTATATGTATATGTATATATATATATATATATATATATATATATATATATATATGTATATATATATATATATATATATATATATATATATATATATATATATATATATATATATATATATATATATATATATATATATATATATATATATATATATATATATATATAAGTTTAGTTTATTTTTTTGATAATACTTTACCTATATTATATTGCTTTATATTACTTTTAACTAACTTTTATTATTTTTATATAACATATATTATAATATATGTAATAACAATATATATAATATATATATAAAATACATGTATTATATATATATATATATATATATATATATATATATATATATATATATATATATATATATATATATATATATATATATATCTGTGTGTGTGTGTGTGTGTGTGTGTGTGTGTGTGTGTGTGTGTGTGTGTGTGTGTGTGTGTGTGTGTGTGTAGTCTATTCTTTTGATATTGCTTTACATATATATAAAGCATTGTCAAATATAAAAATTACATTTTTAGTTCATCAGGTCGTTAAGAACAACTCGTCGAAAAAGTTTTGAAAATGCTAGAGCATCTTTAATTGAAGATGCTAACATTAAAGCAGTTGAAAATAAAATAATTGATGATTATGAATGTGATGCAAGTTGTAATAATGATATTTCATTTGAGTCTAGCGACGTAATTAGTTCAGATGAGTCATCTGATAAGGACAATGACATTAGCATGACATCAAAAATCTACGACATAAATCAAAAGCTTTTGGACTTTTATTTAAGATATAATCTGACTAGAAATGCTATGGAAGCTCTTTTAAAGTTATTAAACATCAATTATGATAAAACTTTGCCATTATCTGTTACTACACTTAAAGCTAAGTCAATAACCTACAACCAGTCTAAAAATTGGGTAAAAAGAATTTAAAAAAAAAATTTGATGTCATATATTGGCGTCAAAGACAATTTATTGTATTGCATGGACCATCGTAACTTACAATTAAGTTTAAAAAATAAAGATGGCAACAGTGGCATAGTAAAATTACGACTGTTTTTTAATTTAGATGGTTTGCCTGTTTTTAAATCTTCTAAATTATCATTTTGGCCAATTCTAATGTCATTTAGGGATTATAATCATATTGGTGCACTTCCTGTAGCATTGCACTGTGGTGTAGAAAAACCAAATTTGAATTTTTATCTTAAACAACTGGTTGATGAATTGCAAATTTTAAGTGTTCCTTTTGATTTGAAAGGACAACAAATGGTTATTTCTGATGTTGATTTTATCTGCGATACCCCTGCACGTTCATTTGCTCAAAATATTTTTAATCACAATGCATACTACGGATGTGGGTACTGTAATATCAAAGGTGAGTATTGTTACAATCGTATTATTTTTACAGATCAAAATTGTACACCACGTTCTGATGAAAGTTACAAAAGTATATCAGAAAATAATCAGCATGGCCCTTCACCTCTTTTTAATATTCCTCAATTAAGTGGACTGCAATCGTCATGTCCTCCAGAATATATGCATCTGGTACTCCAAGGTGTGGTGAAAAAGTTATGCACATATTATTTCACTAAAGTACCTTTTCTGCATTTATCTTGTAGACTTTCACAACATTTACTGAGTAAATTATCCGCTGAAATCGATGATATAAGGAAGTATTTACCATCAGAATTCCACAGAAAACTTAGTTCTTTGGTTAATTTTAAAAACTGGAAAGCCTCTGAATTTTGACAGTTTGTTTTATATCTTGGACCATTTCTCTTACATGATAAATTGCCAGATCGGTATTATGACCATTTTATTATGTTGCACTTCAGCATGTATGTTTTGGCTTCTAATGAATATGTTGCTTATCATGTTATTGCATCTGAGTGTGTTAAAAAATTTGTTGAATTTATGCCTATATTATTTAGCAAAAGATCTATGGTCTATAATGTGCATGTGTTAATTCATCTAGCTTTTTTTGTAGTAAAATATGGACCTTTGGACTCATTTTCTGCATTTCAATTCGAAAATATGTTGGGTTTATTAAAAAGACGAATTAAAACAGGTAGAAACATTTTTCAACACGCAATTGTTTGCTTAAATGATCTTCGATCAGTAACTAATAATCACTTGAACACTGTAAAGATTTCTGCTGATCTGCCGGATTGTGCTTTTGTTATTGATGATGGTTTCATTGTTTTATGCACTAGTACAAGTCTTGACTGTTTACATATATCTGGAATTCTTTTATCTTATGTGAAGCCACTTTATACATTTCCGTACTCATCAAAAGTCCTTAGAATTGGATATTATCAGAAAAGTCGCACACATGCTTATAATGTTAGACCCATTCGAAAATGTATCATGATTATTTGTAGGGAAAACTACTTTCTAATTATCCCATTGGTCTGCAAATTAAACTAAAGTTTTAAAGTTGCTATGGGTTATAATTTTAATTTATTTACAGAACTTGATTAGTTTTTTTTTAATTTTTTAAAAATTTTGTGTTGATTTAAAAATATATCAATTCATTTGAAGTCTTTATACTATTTTAACTGTGTATTTTCTAAATAATAAATGTATAATTTTTATGTTACATTTTACATTGATGAATTATATTGTATATTTGTATTGTGACAGTGAAGTTCTGGAATTAAAAAACTGTGACATAATAATGTCAGAGAAACTTAAAAATTGGTCTATGGATGATTGGAGATCTCGTGGTCAAACATTAACGGAAGATGACCTTCAAATAAAGGCAATGCATAAGGATGGAATAAATGCGGCATGCATATTACAGATAAGTATTTTATACCCTGTTGGAATTAAAAAATTAAAAGTGTTTCAGTAGTAATATTTTTTAAAAGTAAATTAATCTTACAAAATTGTATTTTTATTTATTGTATACGTTTCAGTTGGAATTGATACGAAATTGCTTATTCAAAAAATTCAAAAACTTGTAGTAAACAAAAATTTTACTCCTAAAAACGGACTCCTTAGACTTATTGATCGTGTGGGTCAAACCAAAAGGCAGAGCATTCCACCATTGAATGTGAGTGTTTTTAAACCAATTTAATAAATTATTTATATTGTAATCAATATACTTAGTATTGCAGAAAATGTGTTGAATATTTAACTTAGGTACTTTAATTTTTATGATCTAAATTTATTTTGATTTCTGGTGGGCTTTCTTGATAATATAGATTTTTGTATACGTTTATTGTGCATATAAAACTATGATTGTACAAATACTAAAAAAGTTATTTGTTTTGTAGCATATTCTCACTGCAGAATCAGAAGTAGAAATTGAATTTAATACATCAAAAAAACAAGAGAACTCCTATAAATCTACAAAACGGAAAGAGAAAAGAAAAAGCCTTTCTGAAGAACCGTCTTTACCATCATGGCCGTTGTGGGAGCCACCAAAGCTCCCCAATTCCAATTCAGTATACATTTTTAACAATTTTTTATCCCATTTGTGAAAATAAGAATTTTTATTTGGTTTCATTTGAATGGTTTGTTTGTTGTTTTTTTAGTTACCATTTTTAAATGAAAGAATCAGTATAAAATAATTAGAATATAGTGATAGAGTTTTTATATCATTTAAGAGTATTTATAATCATTGTTAATCTTGTTTTAGAACCTTCTGTCTGTCTCTGCCTCAATGGATCAAGTAGATGACTCGCCAGTTACACAGACAGTGTCTCCATCAGAGTTGCAGTCTGTTTCACAAATTCAACCACTATTGCATTCATCTTCTTCCTTTTCTTTGCCATCTCAAAAAAATGGGATAGACCAAATAAATAACTTTATTCTGAAAGCAAACGTTGAACCCAATACTGTTGAAGGCATTCAATTTATAGTGAATGCCATGTACAGAAAAGTTTGTGGGTTGAAAACCGAAATGCGTACCATACGTTCACTTTTAGACACTAACCATGGTAATAACGAAAATATAAATATAGATTATTTACCAGCAAATTCAGTTGAAGAGTTTGATTCACTAGAAAAAAAAATAATTCACTCTAATGATAAAGATATCATTTGCAGAAAGATTAAGCCATTTGGTGGGAAAAATGTAAGTGACTTTTTAAAAAATGCTTTAAAAACTTGCATAACAGACAAGCTATGTTGCAGCATCAATCGAACTGGTGCAGATAAAAAGCGTAGGTTTATAGGACCAGTCGAAAGTTTGATTTTTGATGCAGCTTACTGTTTATTTCCAACTGCCACTGAATCCAGTATGACTACCTTAATTGCGAAACACTTGAAAAAATCTAAAGATCGATATTTTGCAACAAGAAAGAGAAATTCTTCTTTAACAAATGATTTAAACAGTCCTGTTAGAAAAATTCGAAAATTAAACACTGACTCGTGTAATGATTCCAGTTAAATTATTTTTTAAATTTGTTTTATTATTTATTCATCTTTTTTTTAGTTATTTTATTCTTCATATATATTTTTAAATAACTTTTAATATTATTAATTTAATTTAAGCAAAATCATTTAGTTGTTAATGGCTTTTTTTATTTTTTAAAAATAATTCATACATTTTCTTTTAACATTTTATAATGACTTTAACATTTATAATTTTTTATTGAAACCAGTTTTAACATTTTGTATTTAATTTGTTATAAATGCAATCTTATTTCAATGGTTATAATTCATTCCCCTGAAAAATATAGCATGCGATTTTTTCAGGAATATCTTCTAGCCTAACCGATATTTTCTAGCCTAGAAGTGTAGTTATTGTTACGAGTTTTTACTAGCTATTCTTTACCTTAATTAGCTAGCGGGTCGCTAGCTTATTTAGCTAGCAATTCGCTAGCTTATCAAGCTAGCGATCCTCGTGGCCAAATCGCTGTCTTTATCGTAACGACTTGTCGCAAGCTAGTCGCAATTTTTTGTAGCAAGCGATCCTCGTGCCCAAATCGCTATCTTTATCGTAACGACTTGTAGCTAGCGATCCGCTAGCTCAAAAAGCTAGCGATCCTCGTGGCTAAATCGCTGTCTTTATCGTAACGACTTGTCGCTAGCTAGTCGCAATATTTTGTAGCAAGCGATCCTCGTGGCTAAATCACTATCTTTATCGTAACGACTTGTAGCTAGCGATCCGCTAGCTTAAAAAGCTATCGATCCTCGTGGCCAAATCGCTGTCTTAATCGTTACGAATATCGCTAGCCATTCGCTAGCCGATTTCCCACCGGGATGTACATGCGTAATATTTGTATTTCTGCATTAGCTCAAAATTTATCAAACTTAAATTTTGGTAACTTAAACTTAGGTAATTTTTTAGTTATATTAATAGATTTTGGATTTATATCGTTACTAGTTTTTTTAAATAACATAGATGTTTTCGAAACTGGTATGCAATGGTGAAATCCTCGACTTTCTGGTATTGTTTTTCCCTTTCTCAAATCGTTTATTTTTTGTAGCTCTAACATTAACCATAGTTCCTTTATCAATTTTAAAGAACTTTATTGTGAGCATTTTTTGAGTGCAAAATTCAAACATTGCATCGACTGTTAGTATTTGATTTTTCTTCGGACGTTCTCTTGCTGTTGTTCGTTTTACTGTACCACCTATTGCAGCACCAGAAGATTTGTAATGACTGGTTGCAAAAAATGTCCATTAAGCTTCCAATAAAAAATCTTCTGAACGATGGCATAGATTTAGAAAGTTTTTATAATTTTTATACTGTCCTCCACATACACCAGAAAAGTAATACAATTTGAAAATTAAAGAAGGGTTTCTTCAATATAATTACATAAAATATATTTGAAATCAAATTACCTTTTATTATTTTTTTTTTATGCACTTTATAAACATTACAACAGTTGCCATTTTTCTTTTCAAATCTTTTTCCAAGGCAGTGAAAATGGTGATTACAAATGCTGAATAGTTCTTTACAAGCACACAACTCAGATCTCCATAAAATGTTTTGACGAGTATCAGTGTCTAGGTCATGTAGTAAAAAAATCTCTTTATTTCTAGAATATGAGGTTTTATGACTTCAAAACTTTACCAATATCATATGATATCATTTTGATAACGAATTAAAAAATGTTATACTTGCAAATTTAAAAATGCACAAGTATTAATTATATTATTTATGTAGAATTAATTGCAACATTTAAATTAGATAAATATATCTGAATTCAGCAATTAAACTTTGATAATTGGAAAAGACAAGGAACCAAGGGAACAAAAAGGAAATAAAAAAATACATTAAAAAAACTTTCATAACTTAAGAACCTTAAGTGAAACCTTTAAGATTTAAAAACTTAACATTTAGATAGGAATTATCATTTTTTCCTAAAGTACTTTGGCGATAATTGAAAAAAAAATCAAAGAATTTCGGGTTGTATTTTAAATAACTTCCAGCTAAGTTCTATACTCCAAACCTTTGAATGTTCATACTTAAGTCATTTAAAGATGTTTTGCAAAAATTTGCGCTACAAAGAACCTAGGAACAAAAATACCCTAAAAGTTAGAAATCTAAAACGTGGGGGAAATTTATTTTTTGAAATATGAAATCTAATATCCTAAACTAGGTATAAATTTTTTTAAGGTAATAAAATTTCATTGAAAAATAATGATTTGTTTAGAAATTATACCTAATTGAACAACCCCCTCGTTTTGAGGGGGTTGTAAACTTTACATTGTTATACATTTTAAATGCCAAATGATTTTTTGACAAAATTTTAAAAATATGTACAATTTTTAGTCTTATTAAAGCAAGTAATTTTTCTGTTTGGAAAAATCAATTCCCCTAACGTTTGGGCGGATGATTTCTACTTTTTAGGGTATTTTTGTTCCGAGGCTCTTTGCAGCGCAATTTTTGGCAAAACATTTTTAAATGACATAAGTATGAACATTCAAAGGTTTGGAGTATAGAACTTAGCTGGAAGTTATTTAACTCAAACACCAAAAAATCGTGGTCCGCCCCTGCAATTATATATACATTTTTAGTACAATAGTAAAATATTTACAAAACTATGCATTTGGCATAAATGATTTTTTCACACAATGTTCTTCAAACATACATTGATCTTATTTGAAAATTTAAGCTTAAAATTTTACCGCACACCTAAAAGTTTTACAATGGCAGGTGTCCATTATTTTAACATTTATAATTGATATTTATGTTTTTTTTAATTAAAAATTGAGTTTTTTATTTATATATTTGAATTCCTCACCTAGAGATTAACTAAGTCACTTATTTTTAGAATTCACACGTTTAAAGACTTGGTTTAATAAGGAGAAATGTACTTTTAAAAATGGCGGAAAATGACTAAATCAATAATTGTTGCTAAAACTAAAACAACCATTACTCACGAACCGTTGGGAGTTAGACCTTGAAACTTTGGGGTTTATCTTATTTTATAATGTACTAACTATGGTAAAAATATAAAGAAAATCCAAGGACATAGGGTTGCATGTCCTGGTTGTTTTGACATGGAATTACTTTCCGTATAAAGTTACGCAGGTTTTGTAGCGTGTTTAAAACCCGCTAAAACAAAAAGAATAACTCGTGTCAATTTTAGGGTTTCAAAATCCGTGAAATTAATTGTAACTATTTACTTAAAATATATAATATATATATATATATATATATATATATATATATATATATATATTATATATATATATATATATATATATATATATATATATATATATATATATATATATATGTATATTTATGTATTTATATATATATATATACAAATATATATATATATATATATATATATATATATATATATATATATATATATATATATATATATATATATATATATATATATATATACATATTAGAGGCTCGACTTTTTAATTTTTTTTCTTAAAAATAAATGGGTATATTTTTAAAAGCTGACATTATTAAATTTGTTTATAGAAATACATGCTGATAAATCTTTGGTTGCAAAAACATCCCCCGTCGAAACGGTTTTTTTTTTTAATTTGTTTTTCTAAACAACTTAAAAAAGTAACCTTTTCTACGTTTTTTATACATTTTTTATTGCTTTGCATGATACGAATAATGGTAATATATATATATATATATATATATATATATATATATATATATATATATATATATATATATATATATATATATATATATATATATATATATATATATATATATATATATATATATATATATATATATATATATATATAAATATATATATATATATAATTTTATGCATAAATTGTTTAAATTCATCAAATACCAATAGCTTCTGCAAGTGTTATCTTTAATTGTCGTTTTGTTGTCAAAATAAGCGTATTCAAATCAATGTGATTATTTTGTATTTACTAAAATCTACAATAAATATAATTAAAATAAGTTATTTATGTGTGCTTAAAATGTAAAATAGATTTAATTTTAAGCTTCATTTGTAGGTTACAATTATAATTAATGTTTACTTTATATTTTAGAAATGTCAAGAATAAGTTCGCAGATAGCTGAAAAACCTAAAAATATCAAAGCCTAGTCTCAAAATCTAGTCCACTTTGAGAAATCAAAATCAACAAGATCTCACATAACCAAAGTTTAAGAGCCACTTGATAATTTGAATAAAATGCCAAAAGCTTATTTTGTTGTTGGTCGGTTTATATGCTTATTAAATTCAGAGAAGTCAAAGAATTATTTGAAATGTAAAAGAGTTGGCGCAGAATTATCTGATTTTTGGCTCAAGCTTAGTTTACCAAAAATAAATAAAAGGTCTATAACAAAAAAAGTGGAAATTCTTATTAACATATATTATTTAGTTTAAAAACTTAAACAATGTCTTAAAGAAAAGTTGGATTATTTATTTGATATAACTAAAGTAAATGGTAACAGGCTTAGCAGCAAAGACAAATCATTTTTTTTCTTACAAGTGGATAATAATGGTCAAGTTGGTTATTGCACATCAAAAACTGTTAAAGTACATCCATCTAAGGCTGGCAGGAAGAGACCTAGCATACCTAAAGCAGATACAGTAGAGGTCAGTGACAACAATGAAGAAGGCAATAAACAAAATGATGAACAAGATTCTAATTATATTCCTCCAAACAAATAAGTTAAAAGAAAATATGAGAACGCCACTGTGACTGTTATCTTAGTTAAAAGTCAAAACTAACTATTAAGAAATCAGCAGAAGTTTGCAAAAATTTATCTGAACGTGTTGTCAATGTATAAGCCATATTTAAATTTGGAGTTTATAGAGCTACAATGTCAGCAGCTCAAAAAATGGAACAGCACATGATAAGTAATTTAAAAAATGAATATTTGGGTGTTGCAATTTGACGGCAGAAAGAATCCAGAGTATGTTGAATGTCAGAGACGGAGCATCAAGTCTTGGTTTTAAAAAAGGCAGAAAAGGAGGTGAAACCAGTTTAAAACTTGATGATGGGAAAACTATAAGTATTTACAGTGTAATAGTTGAAGTGTTGGATAAGTTTCAACTATGGAGTAGTATTAAAGCTATAATATCTGATACTATAAGTGTGAATACTGGGAGTAGAAATGAAGTTGTAATTCAACAGCAATGCTAATTTGAAAGAAAAAATCTTGAACCATTTTAATTCACTAGTTGTCAGCATCATGTGTTGGACACAATTTTGAAACATACTATGAATGAAATTCTGAACGAAGGAGTGTCAAAATTGCCAGAAGTACATTACAAATTTATTGAAAACCTGCAAAAAAGTTATGAAAATTCGAAGTCAAGCTTCAAGCAAGGGGAACAAATTTGTAAAGGGAAGACTAATAAATGGAGAGACAATTTGGAGTTTTTGTCCGAGTTAGTACAAAGTTACTAATACATGAAGATGAATGACAGTTTTCCAGCAATAAACTTTAAAAGTCTGCCATCGTTACACAACGCCAGATGGAATTCAAGAGCAATCTATGCCCTTTAGACTTTTATTTTAACTAAGTCGGATAATAATTAATTTAGCTTGATTTGCGACTTCATTGCATCAACTTGGTCTGATATATGGTTTTCTGATATGCAATACTCAGAACATGATTTTAAAAATTTAGAACAAGCAATAATTTCAACTTCAGCCATGAAGACCTTAAAGAGATTTTGGTCACAGGAACCCAGTAGAATACAAGGAACTCAGAGATCCAATATTTGTGCTGAAAGAGCCAAAAAAGTTATGCAAGATATTCATGCCAGAGATATAGACAAAATGAACTACAGATTTATTCTGCAAAACAACTTTTAAATTGTATCTTGTTTAACTGAAAGTTATTTTGTTAAAATAATTTGTTATTTATCTGCAAATTTGTCAATTTTTTATGTATTTTTCAAACAAAAACATATTTTTCTAATTACAGGGGACGTTTTTATAACTTGAGTCAATAGAACTTTTAAAATCGGTTATATAATGTAGAATTTCAACCCCCTAATACATATATTATATATATATGTATATATATATATATATATATATATATATATATATATATATATATATATATATATATATATATATATATCAGATAACAGATATCAGTATAATCAGCGTAAATTTATATGCAGTAATTAGTGGCTCTTATTTAATTAAAACTCTATTAATTTTTTTGCGTACTTAAAATATCATCAGGCATGAATATATCTGTATTGCAAAATTTTTATGCTAAATAAAGAAATTTATTTTTTTACCTTGAAAAATATGTTAGCTAGAAATTTGTTGCAATTTTGTTTAAAAAACAACAGGTAAAAACACTTAGGGTAGAATGCAAGAAGCAAACTTGAGTCAAGTTTGACTTGAACTTTACATTGTAACCAAAAGCGGCAGAGTATGGGTTTTTCCCTATAAAAATACTCTGCTACTTGGTTACAATATAAAGCCGAACTTGACTCAAGTTTGCTTCTTGCATTCCACCCCTAGTGTCGGTACAATTTACATGGCGTTGAATACATATATATATATATATATATATATATGTATATATATATATATATATATATATATATATATATATATATATATATATATATATATATATATATATAGTATATATATATGTATATATATATATGTATATATATATATATATATATATATGTATATAAATATATATATATATATATATATATATATATATATATATATATATATATATATATATATATATATATATATATATATATATATATATATATATATATATATATATATATATGTATATATATATATATATATATATAGAGAGAGAGAGAGAGAGAGAGAGAGAGAGAGAGAGAGAGAGCCGGAACCAGCATTATTTGGTCTTTGAGATAGCTAATTTCCAGACATGGAGCAAACTCCAAACATTTATATGTTTATACTTATGTCAAATAAGTATGCTTTGCAAAAAATTGCGATGATTGGAGGCTGGGAACAAAATAGCCCCAAACTTTGTGCCCCCCTGCCCCAAACGTGAGAGCAACAAGTTTATGAAATATGTTTTGTACTGTTTTCAACTAGACTAATATTCATCGATAAATTTTAAATTTCATATCAAAATATTTTAACTTTCAAAAATTATGACCATATAAAGTTTAAACCCCCCTCAATTTGAGGGGTTTTAGATTTTATATGGTCATTATTTTTGAACGCTGAAAGATAATACTAATCTCAAAGTCGAAAAAAAGCTGGTTCCGGCTCTGTATATATATATATATATATATATATATATATATTATATATATATATATATATATATATATATATATATATATATATATATATAATAATAATAATTTAATAGATACATTACAGTACATATAATAAATTAATAGATACATTATAGTACATATATTTATTAATATGCCACATATATCGACTGATGTAAGGAAAGGCGCACATTGACTGGTTTAGCAAAAGTGGAAAGTGTACGCATATCGACTACCAGTGGGCATGCATTTTCGTGGGATGTCCGTCGGACGGTTACGGACGTCTGAACGCCCATGAGACGTCCGACGAACGTCCTCCGGAAAACGCGTGCTCACTGGGATTATTTGAAAAATAGCGCAGTGAATTGTGCATACGTTGACCAAAGAATTTGGTTTGTGCACGCAATCTTTGATTAACAATAATTTTTGTATATAAGACTTACGGTTAAAATGATTTGGGTTCAAGATTGAAAGCACAGCCCATTCGGTGGTTTACAATTAATAAACTTAGTCTTTAATTTTTTATTGACATTTTTTTTTTAAATCTTATTTTTAAAAAGTTCAATTAGAACTTTACTCTACGGAACAAATAAAATCTTTCCTAGACTTCTTGAACAAATAAAGCCTTACTACTCTGACAGTCATTCATTTACAAAAAAGATTTCGATTTTAAATATTTCTCTTAATTTAGGTTTATAAAATAAATAAACTGAAAAAATTTGTTACTATCACTTGTTTAGTATTTCTATTTCTTTATAAAATAAATTTTATTTAAATAGTGCAAGTATGATTCTTGTCTTCCTACAAAACTCCTAAAACAACTAAAGCACTTTTCTAAGCTCTTTTTGTTTATTCTGATCGACCTTTCTTTTGATATATTTTCTTAAAAAATGTCCCACAATTTTAAATGTCCATTTGAATGTGTTTTAAACTAATGATTTTTGCTATTTTACCTTTACTGATGCTTTTATCTGCAAATCTCTTCAGCTTCTTCAACGATTCTTTAACCACAATTTTGAAAACTTAACTTCTTTATCTAACTTCAGGGAGCCAATTATTTAAGTGAAGATATGAACTTCTAAATATGTAGGTTCAATGTTATTATTTTGATGACGAAAACGGATGCTATTGGTCAAATGTCCAACCGTTACTATGATACAAACTAATTAGTATAAACGGGATTTTTTTTTATTGTGCTGCAGATAGGTAATATTATTGTCGTAATAATCTCTATTTTTTAATAAACGTCAATAACGCCAAGCTTAATTGTCAAAATGACGAATATTTTAAGTTTTACTAATTAGCATAAATGACAGTTGTGAATAAACAAAGCAAAACCTTCCAACATTATTTATTTCTTCTGACTAGTATGCCATTGAGTAATTTTCTTTTAAAAGCGGTCATCTATTTAACGGATAAGTGAACAGGGAATTTTTAATCACATGGTCGCGCGCAGTGTTTAAAAATATGACGCATACGTAGCAATATGACGCAAAACTTTCAAACAATAGCACATGAAATAATTAGTTTCATTTAAAAAGCGGCAGACTAAAACGTTTTACACTATCAATAAGACAATGAAAACCCAAACCTTGTATTACAAAATACTATTATTTGTATAATACTATTTATAAATTTATATATATATATATATATATATATATATATATATATATATATATATATATATATATATATATATATACATATATATATATATATATGTATATATATATATATATATATATATATATATACATATATATATATATGTATATATATATATATATATATATATATATATATATATATACAAATATATATATATATATACACTATTTATAAATTTATATATATATATATATATATATATATATATATATATATATATATATATATATATATATATATATATATATATATATATATATATATATATATATATATATATATATATATATATATATATATATATATATATATATGTATATATGTAAATTATGTTTGTGTATTTTGCAAATAGAGTGCTCAATGTTCTAAAGGAACAGGGCAATAATAAATTAGTAAAAAACACTTATCTAACTTTTATCTTCTACTTGAAGTTTCACCATTGCTGGATCATTGCTTTTTATAAACATTTTAAACAGCCAAACAAACTGTTTTTGGTTTATTAAAAATAATAACAAAACATTTAACTTCTTCGAGCTGCTCGGTAAATATCTATAATATTTTGTATAGTAATGTCCGCGCAATTATTTATAAAAAATTAGTTTTATAAAATAAAAGCGTTTTACCAAGCTAAAAAGAAATGTAATAAATAAAAACTCTATATTCTTGCGTTAAGGAACTATTTTAGACCAACTTACTTTATAACTAACTGTTAGTCCTATAACGTGGATGTGTTAAGGGGTGTTTCGTTTTTACGAGAAATTAACCTTAAAAACATTTTTAACAATAAGGTTCGTGAATAAAGGAGAGGGTTCTCAGGTCTTTGGATCCTAAGAACAGACTGGCAAAGAAAGAGAAATAGGGTAATTTTCTGTATGGACCCGGCAACAAACAAATTTTATTGCCAAATTTTGAAAAAGAAATACGTTTACTGATATTTTTATGTATATGTTGAATTGTTTAAAGTTTTAAAAAGCATTATGTGTCCATGAAAAATTATTTAAATAAGAAAACTTAATTTCAATCCAGAGGTAAAAGGTTAATTATATTTCAAAAACTCAAAAAGAAATTATAAGAATGTTAATTTCAAATTAACTTGATAAATTAAATTAAATAAAAAACAAATAGGCCTTTTTTTTTCCAACCAAAAATTAACAAAATATGGTTCATTAAGTCAGCCAAAATTAACATTTAGTTATCAACTATTATCATATGTAAATTTTTTTTAAAAATGGGTTAATGCGCCATTTATATGTATTTATATGTTCTTATTTTGTGTTAAGGCTAAAAGTCAAATAAATGTAGGGAAAAGATCGCAATTCATAAATCTTATAAAAATTTTTTTCATTGTTTATTAAGTTTTTATATTTTAATGTGTGCTTATTTATTATTTTTTATAAATAATTTGTATCCATAAGACTATGGAATAAGAATAATGAGACTTGAGAAAAAAAATGAGTTTTTTTGAGTTTTTATTTTCTATATTTTGTTTGTGCATTTAATTTTTCATCAATTTTTAAGCAGATTACTCCTGGTTCTTATTATTATTTAACTAAAAATATTATCTTAATCCTGTAATTTTTTACTCTTTTTTAGTCATTTTTTACGTTTTTTAATCAAAAAAGTTTTTTCTCTGCTGACTTATTTAATTATCATACATTGGAAATCATGCATTGGTGGACAATTTTAATTAGACATGGTCAGTTATAAAATATATAAAACAAAAACGTCATAAATATTGTCAATACTTTATCTAAAAATAGAATCATTCAAAGAATAAGCAAATAATCGCGCATAAAAAAAAGTCATATCATAATTAATGATTTCAAAAATATAAAAAAATTAAAATGGGAATATATATAACTGACATTTCAAATTCCAGTTTTTATGATTTCTTAAAGAAAAATTGAAATTAATAGTTCTTCTCATATGACTTTTCATAACCTCGTATCAACGACAAACGGGACACCTTTTTAAAAGTTAAAATGACGATGAAGTCTATGATTTTGATATAAATCATTATAATTCGTAAGTTTATCAAAACAAAAAGTTGCATTATACTTACCAATTATAAATACAAAAATGATGAACAATAATGTTGTGTAGAATGAAAGAGTTCATAAGTAAAAAAAAATAAGTAGCAGTAATGAATTTCCCATAAAACTAATTATAAGTTACAATGGGTGGCCAAATTATTTCACACTTCTTTTTTACTAAAATTGCAATTAAACATAGATTCAATAATAAATAATGGTTTAAAAATAAACAGGAAAAAACAGAAGTAAATATACTTATTTCTACTCCATTTCTTTAGATAATTACATTAGTTTACTAAATTGCTTTTTAAGTTGAAACATTTATAAAGAATTGTGGCATCAATTTTCAACAATATAAGCTAGAATATGTAAATAATCGCAAAACTATGCAAAATTATTGTAGCAAAAATTTTTTTGTTTTCTGTTTAGTGTTTTTGTGATTCTGACTAATAAAGTTAGCTTAAGTAATAATTTTGATTTTAAAATTTTGAACTTTGGTGTCTAAAAATGGGAAAGTCTAAAGATATATCCATAGAAAAATTTCAGAAAGATTGACTTTATTAAGCCATTTCAACCCGTCCCACTGAAAAAAGTAAGCAGAACCAAATCCAAGCGTCATTGGAAAATAACCCTAAAGAGGTGGAAAACGTGGAAGACCACGCATCGATACCGCAAGAGACAAAAGAATAACTTGTAAAATTTGTTTAAAAAAAAAAAAAAAAGGTACGAAAGCACTTACTAAAATCAAAAGCAAAGGCAATAATATCTAATAAGACTTCGTACAGCGGAACAAGAGTTTAAATCCTCCAGACCCTTACAATTAAAAAAACGTACTTCAGCAATGAAATTAAAGCTTTTATATTAGGCTAAAGAACACCAACATTGTCTGCTAAAGATTGAGAAATCTTAAGTAAACATTTAATTGTTCATTTCAAAAATGCGACTAATGAAGACATTCGAGGGAGTTTTTATATTACTTTTTTTTTTTCAGGTGTGTTTCTTAAATATTCAAAGTATTGCACAAGTTAAACAAAGATGCTACGGCAGTAATAAATAATGGGAATGTCGATGCATTTTTTTTATTCAAAACAATAAAGAACTTATCAACAGCAATAAATTGTTAGATGAGCTTTGTAAACTTCTTTCGTGATTTCCTTAAGGTAATTTTTTTCTTATCAACAGAAATACTTGCGGTACTAAAAGAGCTTTAAAGTTTTACATTGTCATTTTGTTTAAAAATCATCTTTAGGACCATTGAATACTGTATTCTTGAGATTTTTAGATATGCTTCTTTATGAAGAGAAAAAAAAAATTTAATAAAGATATTATCCGGAGCAAATACAAACTTGTAAACAAGATTTTTAGAAAAATTTTAATTGTTTGTTGATATCAGTTAATGTTTGTTAACTCCCAAAATTTGCCCATGACAATCGAAAATATTGCACATTTATTTTATCCAATTCAGAGAATTGTGTACTACTAAAAGAAAAGTTCCTTTAGCAACAGGTTTATTAAAACAATTTACATTGTAAATTGATTTGATTTTCTTTTTTAATAGCAATTTAATAAATAATTTTTTGGTAGTAAATAACTTTATTAAATAACTTTAGTTTGGTAGTTAGCATTTTTTTATAAGAAAGACCGATGATATAAGGTTGTAATAAAAGCGGAACTTAAAAAAAAAAAAAAGCTCCAATAAATAGCCATTTTCCGCATTACTAATTAGAGCATGGTTAAACGCAAAAAAAGTTATATTTATCTTTTGTCAGATTTCAAGAATTGTATTAAAAGGTTCTCACTGCTTTACAACAATAACAATGGGAAGTATTGTTTCTTACGAATTACCACAGAAGTAAATGCATTTTTATGTGGATTAATTAGAAATATAGATTATGAAGCGAATCTTTTTGAAAAAGTTACAGTAACTGATAACCATGTAGTAACAATTATTTTTTCAGCCAAATTGGTTAATGAGATAAACTCTAATTTAGCTAAACTGTTCCAGAATATTGCTATTGATTAAAATAGTATTACGTTTCAATGCATGACTTGAGCATAAGTCAAATAAATTTTGGAAATCTTTGGTTATGATGCACATGACAATATCATCAGCATAAATAAGATGAAATATATGTGTGTGTATATATATATGTAAATATATATATATATATCTATATATATTATACTATTATATATTATATATATATATGTATATATATGTATATATATATATATATATGTATATATCTGTATATATATATCTATATATATATATATATATATATATATATATATATATATATATATATATATATATATGTATATATATATATACATACATATATACATATATATATATATATATATATATATATATATATATAGATATATATATATATATATATATATATATATATATATATATATATATACGTAATATATATATATACGTATATATATATATATATATATATATATATAGTATATATATATACTATATATATAGTATATATATATATATAATACGTATATATATATATACATATATATATATATATATATATATATATATATATATACGTATACATATATATACGTATATATATATATATATATATATATATATATATATATATATATATATATATATGCATATATATGTATACATATATATACATATGGGGGGGGGGGGGTCGGGTGATCCTCTTTTAGGGGAGAAGAAAACCGAAGAATTTTTTTTATTCCCTGATTTTAATTAGTTGAGTGATTTATAAAAGGTAGTTCGTTAAAAGTGTTTATATAGGAAAATTTTTAAGAATTTTAATTATTTGATCCTCTAAAAGAAGAAGAGTAAACTAATGGAAAGTTATTTGGCTCATGACCAGAATATAAGGGTTCGATTCCTTTCTCTTTATTTTAAAATTATAGCAGTTTCTTTTGATTATGGAGAAATAAAAGTATTGGAATCGTTTATACATGTTAGTGGAAGCAGATAAATGAGTAAAATAGGGTAATTTCTGTTTTGTATCAGGTTAAAAAATTTAATACTTTTTTATCCTAAGACGCATAGCTTAAGCCATGTTTTTACTGAAACAAAGAAAAATTAACAGCAGTAAAGAAATTTATACAATTAAAGTAGTTTAGATATAAAGTAATCGTAAATTTTGTCTAATTAAGTGCCAGCAGACGCGGTGATACTTAAAAAATAAATTTTTATAAAAAAATAGGTTAAATGTGTATAGAATAAAAATTGTAAAATTAAGATTATTGATTTGGTAAAATATACAATAATTAAAAATTTCAAAAATTTTATAAAAAAACTAGAAACTTGAATAAATGATAATTAAAGAGGATTAGATACCCTGGTAATCTTTTTGTTAATAATTAATCTGACTAGTATACCTAAACAGGTGAAAATCAAATTACATACTCCTCTAATTTTTCTAATTAGAGGAGTATGTAATTTAATTCGATAATCCGCGAAGTACCTTACCTTTTTTTGAAAATACAAGTGTTGCATGGTTGTCTTCAGCTTTAATTTATAGTTAAAGCATAATTCTTTAAAGAATAAAGTCAAATATTATGGCCTTTATTAAAAGAGATATTATGTACTACAATAAATATTATAATATAAATTTATATTTGGATAATCAATATAAAGTGATTTAAAGAGAATTTAATAGTAATTAAAAATATAAGGTTTTAATGAATAAGTGCAAATATTAATACAAATAGCCCGTCGCCTTGATCATAAAAGATAGAGTAAGTCGTAACATAGTGGGGGAAAGGGAACTTTTTCCTGTGATTTATAATCCAATCATGAATGATTTTTTCTTTTTTTTCTCTATTTTAATAACTTTAGGGTGTTCAATGTGTATTAATTCTTTAAATCCTATTCATTCTGTTTTTTGATTAGTAGCTGTATTTTTTTTTTCTTTTGCTTTATTAATTAATTTAGACTTAGAATTTCTATCATTATAATTAATATTAATATATGTAGGAGCTATAGTGATTTTGTTTTTATTTGTAATAATGATGTTAGATATTATTCAAATAAAAAAAAATTCTAATATTAATAATATAATTCCTATAATTTTAATTGTTTTAACTTCATTAGTGATAAAAGTTATTAACAAAAATGTATTTTTACCTTATTATTTAAATGATAATTTTTTAAATTTTAATCTAATAAATTATCATAATTTTCATAATTTAGTTCTGTTTTTTTACTCTAAATATTATATAAATTTTATGTTAATAAGCATTATTCTGTCAATAGGGATGATAGGAGTAATTGTTTTAACGATTACTCATAATTTTAATTTAAAGAAGCAAAAAATATTTATACAACATTTAAGAAACAATTCATGAAATTAAATTTATTTATTTATTTATTAGTTTTTTACTTAGTTCTGTTATTTCTGTTTTTTTCAATTTTTCTTTCTTTTAAATCGCCAGATAAAGAAAAAGTTTCTATTTATGAATGTGAATTTAATCCTTTTCATTCAACTGGTCAACCATTTTCTATAAGATTTTTTTTAATTGCTATTTTGTTTTAGTATTCGACTTAGAAACTATTTATTTATTTCCATGATCTGTAAATTCAAGTTTAATAGATTATTATTCACAATTTGTTATTTATTTATTTATAGTTGTATTAGTCATAGGATTAATTTACGAGTGGTTAAGAGGGGGGGGGGGGGGGTAGAATGAGAATAATACTATTTGATTTCAATTTATTAGTGATAATTATGTTTTGTATTAGTATTATTGGAATAATTATTAATAAAAGCAATATAATATTGATTCTAGTTAGTATAGAAATTTTATTATTATCTATTTCAATAAATTTTATATTAAGTTCATTAACTAATTTTTCTTTAGAATAGTAGCAATATACATAATAACTATTGCTGCTATTGAGTCAGCTATTGGATTATCAATAATAGTAGCTTTTTATAAAATAAAAGGATCTATTTCTTTAAAATTATTAAATTTATTAAAAGGATAATGAAAGATATATATTTAATTATATTAGAAATTATAAAGTTTTTGATAATTATTGTTCCAGATTTAATTTCTGTAGCCTATTTGACCTTAGCAGAAAGAAAAATTCTAGGTTATAGTCAGAATAGAAAAGGTCCTAATGTGGTATGAATATATGGGTTATTACAACCTTTAGCTGATGGTGTAACATTATTTTCAAAGGAATTAATTATTCCTAATCATGTTAATATATTTCTTTATTTATTTTCTCCTATTTTAGCTTTAACTTTATCTTTGCTTATTTGAGTAATAATTCCATTGGGGGTAGATAATTTAATCTTTGATTTTAATTTGGGGGTGATGTTTATTTTTGCTATTTCTTCAATAAACATATATTCTATACTTTTATCTGGATGATCAATTAATTCTAAATACGCCTTTTTAGGTTCATTAAGGGCTGCTGCTCAAATGATAAGTTATGAAGTATGTATTAGCTTAGTTGTTTTCTCTTGTATTCTATGTGCTGGAACTTTAAATATCTATTCTTTAATAAACTCACAAAGTCAAAGCATTTCTTATATTTTCCCTCTATGACCCATAGCTATAATGTTTTTTATATGTTCATTAGCAGAAACTAACAGAGCTCCTTTCGATTTAACTGAGGGTAAATCAGAATTAGTTTTCTGGTTATAATGTAGAATATTCTTCAATGTCTTTTGCTTTGTTCTTTTTGGCAGAATATTCTCATATAATACTTACCAGTGCTTTTTTTGTAATCTTATTTTTAGGAAATTGAAATAATTATTTCTTTATTAACAATTTTTTTTTTTTAAAGATGATTGTGTTTGTTTTTTTATTTATTTGAGTTAGAACTTCTTTTCCTAGATTAAAATATGATCAATTAATGGGTTTATTATGAAAATCTTATCTACCCTTAAGTCTATCATTTATTATTATTACTAATTCTTTATTATGGGCTTTTTGAGGTTTATCTAATAAATGATGTATTTAACTTTTCTTTTATTAATTCCATTTTTAAGCATATTAAATATCTTGTTAGTTCAAAGAAATAATAAAAATATTTTTAATATTTCTTTGTTTTGATCTTTAATATTATTATTTTATTTAATATTATTTTTTATTTTAAATCATAAAATTTTAAATTTTCAATTTAATTTAAATTTTAATTGATTATTTATTAATTCGATATTTATTTTTTGAAATAATTTTGTTCTTTCTATTGATGGTTTATCTATATTTTTTATAGGCTTAAGTATTTTATTAATTCCTATATGTATATTAATAAGCTTAAAATCTATAAAACATTTTAAAAAAGAATTTAATATATTGCTATTTATATCAGTTATTTTATTAATTACAGTATTTTCTATTTTAGATATTTTATGGTTCTATATTTTGTTTGAAAGTATATTAATACCTGTATTTATTAAGATTAGTATATGAGGTTATAGGGAGGAAAAAATTAAAGCTGCTTTTTATTTCTTTTTTTATACCTTGTTAGGATCTTTACTAATGCTAATAAGTATATTTAAAATATACTCACTAACTGGGACTACTAATTATGAAAATTTATTAATCATAAAAATTCCATACAATATTCAATTTTGATTATTTATAGGGTTTTTTGTAGGTTTAGCTGTAAAAATACCAATGGTACCATTTCATTTTTGACTTCCTCAAGCTCATGTAGAAGCACCAATAGCAGGTTCAATTCTATTAGCAGGAATACTTTTAAAATTAGGGGGTTATGGTTTAATTAGGTTTTGTTATCCAGTTTTTCCATTGGCTTCTCAATTTTATTATCCATTGATTATTATAATGAGTATCGTAGCTATAGTTTATGGTGCTTTAACTACATGTCGTCAAATAGACATAAAACGTTTAATTGCTTATTCTTCAGTTTCTCATATGGGCTTAGTGACTAAAGGAATTTTTTCACGTTCTATTGAAGGATTAGTTCGATCAATGTTAATGATGATTGCTCATGGTTTATCCAGTTCAGGTTTATTCATTATTACTTTAATTGTGTATTTTAGATTTCATTCTAGAATTATAAAATATTTTAGAGGTTTAACTATTACTATGCCGGTTTTAAGTATATTTACATTTACTTTAGTTTTAGCTAATTTTTCATTTCCTTTAACATTAAATTTTATAGCTGAATTATTTTTAATAATTTCAGCTTTTAAATTTTCTTTGTTTAAAATTTTATTAATTTTATTAGGGGTTTTCATAAATCTAATTTATTCTTTATGAGTTTACAATAGAATGTTTTTTGGTTCTAGTTCGCCTTTTTTAAAATTTTCAAGAGATATAATAGGTTTTGAATTTCAAAGTTTATTACCATTAATAGTGTTTATTATTGTATTAGGGATTTATCCAAACATACTTATTGATTCTATAATATTTAGTTCTTATACTAACATTTCTATTTAATGAGAATTAGAAAAAACAATCATCTTATAAAACATATTAATTCTACTTTAATCGATCTTCCTTTTACCATCAAATATAACTTACTTATGAAATTTTGGATCCTTATTAGGATTGTGTTTTGCAATTTAATTAATTACTGGAATTTTTTTAGCTATGCATTATTGTGGAGATATAATTTTAGCTTTTAAATCAATAATTCATATATGCAGAGATGTAAGTTATGGATTTTTATTAAAATCAATTCACGCTAACGGGGCTTCTTTATTCTTTATTTGTGTTTATATTCACATAGGCAAAAGTTTATACTATGGAGGTTATCAAAAAAAACCTATTTGATTTTCAGGTATAATTATATTTATAGTAATATTGATTACTGCTTTTATGGGTTATGTATTGCCTTGAGGACAAATGTCCTTTTGAGGGGCTACTGTAATTACAAACTTTTTATCTGCAATTCCTTATATAGGGGATGATATAGTTCAATGAATTTGAGGTGAATTTAGTGTAAATAATGCCACTTTAGGTAGGTTTTTTAAATTACATTATCTATTTCCATTTGTATTAGCATCTTTAATTCTAATTCATATAGTACTAATCCATAGTGTTGGATCTAGTAATCCGCTAGGAATTAATAGTAATTTTGATAAAGTACCATTTCATTGGTATTTTTCAATAAAAGATATTTATGAATTTTTTATACTAATATTTATTCTATTATTTATAGAACTTTTTTATACTAATACTCTAGGTGACCCAGAAAATTTTATTAACGCTAGTTCATTAGTAACTCCTGTTCATATAATGCCAGAATGATATTTTTTATTTGCTTATGCTATATTAAGATCAATTCCTAACAAGTTAGGAGGAGTTTTAGCTTTAATTTTAAGTATAATAATTTTATTTGCTATTCCATTTTTACATACTAATAAATTTTTTTCATTAACTTTTAGACCCATAGGAAAATTATTATATTGAATGTTTATAGCAAACTTCATCTTATTAACTTGATTAGGTTCTAAATCTAAAGAAAACCCTTATATAATAATCAGTATAATTTCTAGTTTATTTTATTTTTTTTATTTTTTATTGATCAATCCAACAATAGGAAAATTAGAAAATTACTTGTTTTTTCAAAAGATAAGTGTATAATTGAATCACACGTTGAATGTTTTCAACTAATCACAAAGATATAGGAACTTTTTATATCATTCTTGGGGCATTTTCTGGAATGATAGGAACTGCTTTAAGTATGTTAATTAGAATAGAACTTTCAGCACCAGGAAGAGTATTAGGAGATGATCATTTATATAATGTTATAGTAACAGCTCATGCTTTTGTAATGATATTCTTTTTAGTTATGCCAGTCCTAATAGGAGATTATGGAAATTGATTTGTGCCTATATATATAGGAGCACCAGACATGGCTTTTCCCAGACTAAATAATTTAAGTTTTTGACTACTTCTTCCTGCATTAATTTTACTTTTAACTTCATCTTTAGTAGAACAAGGAGCAGGAACAGGTTGAACAGTTTATCCCCCTTTATCTGGGCCTTTAGCTCATTCAGGAGGGTCTGTAGATCTAGCTATTTTTAGCTTACACTGTGCCGGTTTTTCTTCAATTGCTGGAGCAATTAACTTTAATACAACTATTTTTAACATGAGAACACCAGGTTTAACATTTGATAAGCTTCCTTTATTTGTATGATCTGTTTTAATAACGGCATTCCTATTACTTCTTTCTCTTCCCGTTTTAGCAGGAGCAATAACTATGTTATTGACTGATAGGAATTTTAATACTACTTTTTTTGATCCGGCTGGGGGAGGAGATCCCGTTTTATATCAGCATTTATTTTGATTTTTTGGTCATCCAAAAGTATATATTTTAATAATTCCAGGATTTGGAATTATTTCACAAATTATTCCTATTTTCAGTTCAAAAAACCAAGTTTTTGGATATTTAGGTATGATATATGCTCAATTAGCAATAGCC